>NC_137616.1:18600847-18750847 GCF_963280865.1 Gymnoscopelus braueri
TTTAAGATATGGTTATTGTGCTTTGTGTTCTGCCAGGCAATGGAGAGCAAGCTGCTGGTTGGTGGGAAGAACATCATCGATCACACCAACGAACAACAAAAGATGCTGGAGATCAAGACACAGGAGATCGCTGAACAGGTGTGTATATATGTGTGTGTGTGTGTGCGTGTGCGTGTGCGTGTGCGTGTGCGTGTGCGTGTGCGTGTGTGTGTGTGTGTGTGTGTGTGTGTGTGTGTGTGTGTACTTTTGTTAAAACACCTGAAGGATTTTTTGGGAAATGTATTATATTATTTGTGTTATTGGCTCAATGTATCTCACAGAGAGATAAAGGTAAATATAAAGATTTGAATTGTGCCAAAGTGAAGTGAACAGCAGTGTGTGTGTGTGTGTGTGTGTGTGTGTGTGTGTGTGTGTGTGTGTGTGTGTGTGTGTGTGTGTGTGTGTGTGTGTGTGTGTGTGTGTGTGTGTGTGTGTGTGTGTGTGTGTGTGTGCGTGCGTGCGTGCGTGCGTGCGTGCGTGCGTGCGTGCGTGCGTGCGTGCGTGCGTGCGTGTGTGTGTAGACTCGGAAGGAGAGGGAGATCCAGCAACAGGTGTTGGTCCGGGATGAAGAGACTGTGGAGCTCAGAGAAACCTTCTCCTCCCTGCAGCAGGAGGTGGAGGTCAAGACAAAGAAGCTCAAGAAGGTAACGCACACACACACACACACACACACACACACACACACACACACACACACACACACACGCACATGCATCTCACACACACACACACGCACACGCATGTCAAGATAACACAAACGGTATTAATAGCACATATACATAGTCTCCATGTACACACAGTCTCACACTCCCAGAAATGTGACTTTGTCCTAATGTCGTTGTCCCCTCTTTACCCCTTCCTTGACCCCTGACCCCTGACCCTTGACCCTGAAATGGACCCTAACGACTCTCGGATGCACACTTTTAAACTCAGTACCTCAAGGTTTGTCCTGCCGTCCCCTTTCTTTTCTGGACATGAGAGCTCTCAGTCTCTCTGCAGCCCCCCCCCCCCCCCCACGTCACACTAACCTAACCATGCAGGGTTTGCTCCGCTTTGCCTGGAGCCCGCCTGCTCTTGGCCTGTCAGCCCCCCCCCCCCCAACCCCACTAACTGGCTGTTACTTTATATCCCCCAACCCAGACCCCCAAACTGACCCCCCCCAGAACTGCCCCCTCGCCCTGGCCTTGTCATCCCAACACCCCGCCCGGTTGACTAACACAGTGATTCTCAACCTTTTTAATTTCAACGACCCCCGGTTTGACATGGATTGTGCCATGGACCCTTATTTTATACAGGTTATTTTTGCTCTGGGACGCCAATATACAAAAACTCTGAGAATGTACAAATACTTGTGTACATTTGTACACTTTCAGAGTTACAGACCCCCCTGGTGGTCCCCGGACCTGACGTTGAGAAACAGTGGACTAACCCCAACAATTGTGCCTGTATGTGTGTGTTTGTTGATGAGGATGTGACTAATGACCTTGGGTTGACCTTTTCACACTCCTCCCCCCCTAACCTGGCACGTTGTGCCCACCACCTTCCCCCCTCCACGACCACATTGGTGACCTTAGACCTAGTTCAGGGAGAAAACAAATGACGCACATCCTTAGACCAGGCCTAGGTTTAGAATCAGACTATTTAGTCCCCCCCCATTCTCGCTACTATAGCTGTTAACATGAACTGCAAAATAAGGACTAAAAGCTGGGTTAGGTAAACCACTTCAAAGTGTGTGTGCGAGCGAGCGTGCGTGCGTGCGTGAAGCTTCAGTTTGTCCTAGCTAGCTCAAGGTTAATTCCTTAAGCCATATATTCTTTGTATGAAAAATAACAAAAATAGCTTTTAAATCTGATATTTAAAAAAAATTATAAGAGGAAGAAAATGTTAGAAAATAAAATATGATTTTTTTTATTTATTTGGAATTTGCTCAAATAGGGATGCAGTGGTTAAAGTGGTTAACAAGGCTGGTAGCCCCTGAGCTAACACAGAGAGCGTTCGATGTGGAAGCTACACTAGGCAGCTAGCTAAGCAAATACACAGGGAAAATGTGAGGGGAGGGTTGCCATGTTCGTGTGCTCCTATTGGTTGGCCATTTCTCCAGACACCAGTGCCTCCGGTGGTGTTGCCATGGGCAACCATGTCTGCAGCCCTGTCGACCGGTCCCTCGTCTATCACTCTATCTACCATATTTATCTAACTGTCTGTCTATCTATCTCATTCTCTCTCTCACTCCTTTTGTCTCTGTATCTTTGTCTTTTGGAATCGCCTTTTCTTACTTCTTTCTCAACACCTCTGCCTCCCTCCCAATCTTTTTCTGCCTTCACTGGTTTGGTTATTCTGGCTGTCACCATCTTTCTTTCATTCTCTCTCTCTCTCTCTCTAGCTCTATGCCAAACTCCAGTGCATCAAGGCAGAGATCCAGGATGTGAACGATGAGCATGTGCGGAGCAGACAGGAGCTGGAGCAGACGCAGAACGAGCTCACCAGAGAGCTCAAGTTCAAGTGAGTCCGAGGATGACGTGCAGAATAATCAGCAGAGATGATAAGCCCTCCTCAGAAAAAACACACTTCTCCTCCGGCAAAAAACATACACCTATTTGTCGGGAAAGGGAGTATTTTCTGGTGCCTGGGGAAGGGGATATTGCTTTTACCGCTTCACCCAGCAGATGGCTGCTCAGATGCAAGCCACCAGGGCCGAAAGGGCAGGTTGAAGCAAAAGTTTAACAAATTAAACTTTAATGCCAAATGTATTGCATATATATATGTTATCATAACACGGTCGAATAGGAATTGGAACTCTCCATTGGAATGTATCAAAGTTCTCCATTGTGTAATAACTATAACCCAATGCTCAGCTAGGTTTTGGTTAGCAACATGGTTACATTTGTTGGTGTGTGTGTGTGTGTGTGTGCGCACGCGCGTGTGTGTGTGTGTGTGTGTGTGTGTGTGTGTGTGTGTGTGTGTGTGTGTGTGTGTGTGTGTGTGTGTGTGTGTGTGTGTGTGTGTGTGTGTGTGTGTGTGCTCGCGTGCACGCGACTACGGTATGTGTGTTCTTGTCTGTACACACAGGTATCTAATCATAGAGAACTTCATTCCTCCGGAAGAGAAGAACAAGATAATGAACAGGCTGACCTTTGACCCCGAGGAGGACCAGTGGAGGTTCCAGCCCCTGGTTCCTGCTGAGAGGTCAGCCTGCTACTGTAGCTTTAATTGTTACTGTGAAATTATTACTCTAAAGCAGTGGTTCTCAAACTTTATTATTTCAAGGACCCCCACAAGTTACAGACCTGTAAGGGTCCATTTGTATACTCTAAGACTTACAGACCTGTAAAGGTCCATTTAGAACCCCCTCAAGGAACCCTGAGGGTCCCTGGACCCCACTTTGAGAACCACTGCTCTAAAGCCCAGATTCACACTTCGTCGCATGACGCACATGGTGTATCACTCAGTTGTTGTTGTCATGGTAACGTGGTCCTCATGTTGAATTTGCTCATGACATGGTATTGCATGTCAGCCACTTTCTCTGCCCTCTCTTTCCTGTGTTGTCTAGTGTTAGATCAGAAAGGGCTTAGATAAACGTAGTACGATACATGTTGGTATTATGTATCATTTGGAAGCATAATAGATAGTGTAGGGAAAATGTAAAAAGAAATCAGGAGCATGCCGCCCCTGCCTGTATTGATTAACTATTAACTACTGCCCTCCCCCCGTTTAGTAAGTTCTCCCAGATGAAGAAGAGACCAACCTCAGCCGTAGGATACAAGCGACCCATCAGCCAGTATGCCAGGGTTGCCATAGCGATGGGAGTTCATTCCAGATACAGGGTAGGTGGCTCAGTGTGTGTGTGTGTGTGTGTGTGTGTGTGTGTGTGTGTGTGTGTGTGTGTGTGTGTGTGTGTGTGTGTGTGTGTGTGTGTGTGTGTGTGTGTGTGTGTGTGTGTGTGTGTGTGTGTGTGTGTGTGTGTGTGTGTGTGTGTGTCCTGTGTATATACATCCATATACATAATATATATATTGTTCATATACTGTACGTGTGTATATATATACTGTAGATATATGATAATATATATATATAAATATATGAAATATATGATACAGTATAAAGTATACTACACTGTACATGAAAATGTACATTCCAAAATATTTCAAGAATATCCAATCTATAAGCTCACAATGTGTCGTGATGATGCACGTTGTAAGCTTATATAGGCTATCTTCACAATTCACTTGACAATTTTTGTAAATATTTGAAATAGGGCTTAAGTGATTAAAACCAGGAAGCACTTATGACATATGACGGCATTACAATATCCAAAATCCCAGGCAATAATTAGTCTCATATCACAATATACATATAATATAGATATTATCTACAATACATGGCCAATACATTAATGAATAACATTATACAACATTAAACTGTGTAAGCAAAGAGTTAACATGGTGATCCTCTGTGACCTTTCATAGCAGATTACTTTCCCTCTGCCAGTAGACCAGTATACAGTACCTTTCTGTTTTTGTTTCCTTTTTGTCATGCTCAACCCAGAGCCCAGATGGACACAATACTCAGTACAGGGGACGGGAGCTATATCAATTACAAATAAAAGGATGTCTGTTATCTTATCTGCCGTGATGTTCTTTTGCCAGGAATGATTGAGTGCATTCCATAAAATAATTACATTCGTGAAGTGCCGGTTTTTCAGTTTAACAAAAGATCTGTCTCTCTCTGTCTCTCTCTCTCTTTGGGACTTTGCTGTCGAAATTATTTTTATGGTTCGCACTGGGCAAATGCGAGTGAAATGTTCTTCCGAAAGTCAAATGGAGTCCCTGTCCCACCGCCGTTTAAACATACTGAATCGGCTAATCGGGTCCTGCTAATGCGTGACAACCAACAGCACGGGATATAAAATACAAGCGATTATTGGGTACAGGTGCTTCTCAACGGCTAGACGACATCTTGGTGTATAGAGGCCTTAATTCACCACTAGTGAATTATAGTAGAGTTTCTACTAAAACTCTTTCTGTTTTCTGTGTGTGTGTGTGCGTGCGTGTGCGTGCGTGCGTGCGTGCGTTTGTGCATGTGTGTTCGTGTGTTGGGGCGGTTGTGTGTATAGGCTGAAAACATCATGTTCCTGGAGCTGGACACGAGTCCTCCGACCACCGGCTCATTAGCTTGTTCACCGGAGGCTGAGTCTAACCAAAGTCCCTCGTCGGACAGCTCTCCCACCAAGGACAGAGCAGGACGGGTCCGAAAGTCACGTTCCTGGTAAGCCTGAAGCCCAGTCTCTGCCTCCATGGAAAAGACAACTTGACTGACCGCTACACTGTAAAATTATAATTTAACTATGAGAAGGCAATGGTATATTTTAACAGTATCAGAGTTAACCACCCTAGCATCAATATTCTGGGCATGTCATAATAGGCGAACATTCACGGCAAATAGCAGATTTGCAAGCTCACTGCACACTCACTTAACCCATTTAGACCGGGAAATAATCTGTGTAATTTTTTTATTTCTTTGGCTATTCAAAAATATCTAAAGATCTAAAGATCTACAAGCTCATAGCGCGGCACTGAGTGCCGCGCTATGAGCTTGTAGATCTGCTTTTTTTTATCGTTAAATGTGTTTAAATCTTTGAATATATATATAGTTTTAAAGCAAACTAACTAAAACTAAAACTAAAATCTTCTGCTTCTGGGAATTCTACAGATGTTGTTATATCAGTGGTTCTCAAACCTTTTCATGTCAAGGACCCCCAAAATTACATGTATTTGGCCGCGAACCCCCATCTCAAAATATTTAGTTCCAGGGACCCATATGAAGCAAAGATTTGAGTTACAAATATTCCCTTAAAAACATATATATACATATATTCAAATATTTGCACAAATGTTCACGATTTTTCAAAACAATAGCAGATCTACAAGCTCATAGCGTGGCACTCAGCTTGTAGATCTGTTATTTTTTGAATAGCCCAAAGAAATCTTAGAAATGACAGAGATGCGTTCCCGGATTGAATGGGTTAACCTGATGTCCGGGGGATGAGACATTGGAAGGGTAGTGCGGCAGCGGCATGGGGGAGAGCGGCCGCCACACACACACACACACACAACAGATATAATAACTGTTGTAACTGTACGTAAATTCCTTTTCACCATCCCACAGATGCACTATAGAACGCCGTGTTTGGGCAAGCCTGATGTCATCAATATGACATCAGAGATTCACAGGGAAGCCACGCCATTAGTTTGTCACCGCTGATTTAGACCACACGAGACAAAAAAAGATGAACGTTCGCTCAAATCTGTGTTGAAGATGGGTCACTCAATATTTTTAACATCAATATTTCCCTTTTAGCACAATGCATAAATGTGGGGAACTTCTTAGTAATGGGAACTGTTTGTGTGTGCCTGATAAACCAGCATTTAGCTGAGGTCCAATTGACTTAACAGGTTTAGAGTCAGTGGATCTTTAAAATGGATTTTTTAGGATCAGCCACATCCTTCCTATGTGGTCTTAATCTGATGGATTATCTCCAGTTGACTCAACACAGCCTGTAATACCAACTCTAGTGGCTAATCTGATTAACCTGTTCCGAGGCCATATACAGTGGTCAAACATACGTGTGTATGTGCTAGCTCTTTGAGAGGGACATAATTCTATACCTCAGTGCAGTCAGTGGTTCTCTTTCGTGGTCGAGACTGGCTCTCCACTAAATATTATTCAATATTTACGGGAACTGTCCCCCCGGGGGCAGTGCTCATGGATACTCTTTAAGACACATCACATATGGTGGCCCTGCCCTGATTTGCAATCAGTGGGGTATTTAAGCCCCACCCAGGCAGAGCCACTTTGATTCTTTGATTTCCACGAGTGCAGACGCTTTGTGGGCTCAGTATTAAGACGAAAAACAGTACAGAACGGGTGTTTGGCAGCGTGTCCACTTACCTTTGGTAGAGAGCAGGTCTTGCGAGGCTCCTCTCAGGACGCTTCGCTGTCATATTTCACACCAAAAGTACATTCCTGGCGAAGCGGCGTGCAACCTGGTTCCGAATCTGACCTAGTCGGAGGGCGGATCAGGGCTGCTGCTGTTCTGCTCGAGTGACCAAGTGGGAAGCCGTCCGTCGGCCGAACGCTTGGTCGCCGGCATCGCCATCGCCGCGGCTGCAGCCTGGTTCCGAATCTGACACAGTCGGAGGGCGGACTAGGACGGCCGCTGGTTTGCTGGAGCGATCAAGTGGGCCAACCCCGTGTAGCGGTTGAGTGCTTGGATCGCCGGCAACGCCGCCACGGCGCGGTACCGGACCGTAGAACCCGAGCGAGGCTGACCTAGTCGGCGGACCTCCGGGCCATCTACTACCGGTGGTCATCACCGCCGCGGTCCGAAAAGCCCTCGGCGGAGCCGAGTGAAAAGAGTAACAAACAAACAAAGTTTGCATTGTGTCCGGGTTACTTCCTTGTTGACGCAAGGAGAAGTGTGCCCCACAGGTCACAAGAGGGCAGTGTGGCGCTAGGCAGGAGTCTCCTGCCAATCACTACACTCGCTGCAATTCTGTCTTTGTATGAGTATATAAATATACTTAAATACTTTCACGGTAAATAAGTGAAATAAAGATAAAGAGACACTTGGCTCTGCTCATATACTGATAGAGTAAGTGTATTGAGTATTAAGTGTATGGGTATACAAATACATACGTTTACGAATATATACCTATTTATTTAGGTATATAGATAAGCATAATATGGCAAACATGGCCAGCCCAGCGCCCCATGTCTGTCTGGGCTGTGGGCGGCCACGTTAGATGTATGCTTTGCTTGGGGATGGATCATGCGCGCACGGGCTGGACCCCTCTGCGTGCATGAATTGCTTTATCCTGCCGGCAGTCGTTTCTCTCCAACCCGCGAAGCGGGGGGGCACCATATATGGTGTGTTGCACGGCAGAGCCGTCCACACCTAGGTGCAATTCTACATTGTGGCGCGCGTTCCACAACAAGGAATGAGTTTGGAGTAGAAATGTCAGAGTCTTCTGTTGGAGCGCCTCAGTGCGGCTGCAGAGTTCAGGTACAACCTCTTCCAGGGGAAGATGGAGACACTAGAAACTCTGCTGGAGACACAAGACAAACTGCTGGACATTGAGTTGGATAGGGGCATCCATCCTAACGAATAAAATGTGTGTATACAAATATAGATGTATATATATATACATATAAGAAAAAAAAAAAAAAAGGCCAGGTGCCTGTCGTTTAGAGGCAAGCCGTTTCCACTGCAACCCAACAGACTGAACGTCCCAGGGTGGCAGAGCCGCACCATACGAGCATATTGGTGCCAGGTTCGGCAGCTTCTGCGTTCAGGTGTAATAACGCACTATACGGCGTGTCGCTGACGGGGTCAGTTCACGCGACCGTGGTGTAGTTCTGTCTGTCGATCTGCCAGTGACACAGACAGGACGTGCTGGTCTGTTGTACACAAACTGTGCGGTACACAAACTGTGCGGCCAATCCCCGGCCATTATAGCCCGCTATACGGCGTATCACCGGTTGGGTCGGTTTACGCGTCCGTGGCGGAGTTACGCCAGTTGAGACACTGGCGGGGCGCGCTGGGAGTCTGTCGAACAATTGCAACAGTATACCCGCGGCCATTATAGCCCGCTTACGGCATATTACCGATTGGGTCGGTTTACGCGTCCGTGGCGGGTCTGCCAGGGGTCCCTTGAATCAGTCGTTGCACGCTATACAGCGTATCGCCGACTGGGTCTGTTTACGCGCTGTAGCGTAGTTCGCTGGAGAACCGGGTTTGGTGATTCCAGCGGAGCACATCCGTACTGTCAGGGGCGAGCGGAGCGCACCATATATGGTGTGTGGCACGGCGGGGCCGTCTACACACCTAGGCATAATTCTGCGTGGTAGAATCCGGTCATCGGTGTGAAGCCACGGAGTAAGCTCCTTGCTCATCCCGAGAATGCACAGAGCCATGGCTATCCGGACGCAGCTAGCCAAACACAGAGGCTACTCCGTCACCATATCAGCGCGCGCTTACGCGGCGCTTGCGTGACCTTAATAGCCCTGACCTTTATGGAGTATGGCTGCTCTCCGGCCGGTGAGGCGCCATCGGTGGCGGTCCTAGTCCAAGCTGCGGCAGGAGGACCGAGCTTGTCCGATGAAGCGGCCTATTGAGCCATCGGCCATGTTAGGCCAGGAGGCCAGTGCCCGGCTACAACGAGCTAAGGAGGCTCGTGGATGTGCACGGGAGGTGATGGCAGGAATGCTCCGGCGGGGCTGTGAGCAGCTTGCCGAAGTAATAGAGTACTTTCTCCACCACTGGTGTGGACAGTCATTATAGCCTGCTTACGGCGTATCACCGATTGTCGGTTTACGCGTCCGTGGCGGGGTCCCGTCAGTGGGAACACTGGGCGGGGCTTACTGGTGGTCTGTTGGAACACACATAAGGCAGCCATTAGAGCCCGCTATACAACGTATTACCGGCTAGGCCGGTTCGCGGGTTCGTGGCGGAGTTCCGTCAGCGGAATCACTTGGCAGGCGGCTGGTGGTCTGTCGAACACAACCTGGGCGGCCATTATAGCCCACTATGCGGCGTGTCACCGATTGGGTCGGTTTACGCGTCCATGGCGGAGTTCTGTCGGTGAATCTGGTCTCAGTGACGCAAGACAGAACGCGCTGGGTCTGCCAGGGGTCCCCTGAATCAGTCATTGCACGCTATACAGCGTATCGCCGACTGGGTCGGGTTACAGCTGTGGCATAGTTCGCTGGAGAACCGGGTTTGGTGATTCCAGCGGAGCATATCCGTACTGTCAGGGACGAGCGGAGCGCAACATATAGGGTGTTGCCGTCTCCACTCCAGCCCAACAGACTAAACGTCCGTGGGCGACGGAGCTGTGAGAGCCAAGCTCAGGCTGTGGCTCCCCCTCTTTACCTGCCCTGCCTGGTTTGGACAGGTCTGTAGAGTTGGATTTTGTTTTGACAAGACTACGAGTGTTGGCAGCCTATTAACCAACTGCAGTGTGCAGTTCAGAGAGCGGGCGTGGTAAATCGCCCCTCTTGGGGTTGGTGTTGCGGCTCGTTTATAGGTGAAACAAACGTGATCCGAAAGGAGAGCCTCCGCATCCAAGATTGGATGACCGGCCGGTGCGTGCTTGCTCAGAGGAGCAGTGCCACAACGATGTGGCCAGGCTCCGGCGGCACTTGGGCACTGAGGCCGGCGCCTCGGCAAGAGAGGTTGCAGGCTCGGCATGGGTTAGAGGCCAGAGCAGGGACTTTGTCCCTTGCTCCAGTGGGACGGGCCACCCTCTGGGCTCGCCCAGAGTTTCAGTTGAGGGCCAGGTTGACCTGGAGGCTGTACCTATGCCCTTTGGGGCTGATAGCAGCCACGGCACTCATTGTGCCCCCGGCTCTCCTGAACATGCGGCTAGTACGGATTGGGTCAATCCCTGCATTCCACCTTATCCAGCCTGATCAGAGTACGAGTCAGTCTTGAACTGCACCCTTCCCACCCCCTCAGGGCAGTGAAGCAGGGTTGCAGTCACTGTTGGGCCCTGTCAGGGCCTTGAAAGTGTGTATGGACCTAACTGCCTTGGGCAGATGGTCTCCAAGGCTGGGCTCCCTCAATGGGTTGAGAAACAATCCAGCAGGCGTATAGGTGGGCAGGCAGGCCAGCCCCAACAGGAATGTTGCACATTCCACACAGGGCCTCGCTGCCTCATGGGCATCTGGCGAGGTGCCCCTCTATCTGAGATCTGTGTGACGGCTCCTGTTTGACGCCGTACATTCCTTGTCATTTACAGTCATGCACCATACGGGCGTATTGCTGGCGGGGTCAGCTAACGCGTTCGGGTATGTAGTCCCGTCAGGACGGTGACACAGTGAAGCATGCAGAGACTGTCAGGGGTGAGCAGAACGCACCATACGGGTGTGCTACGGCATGGCCAGTTACGCACCTGAATTTAGTTCTGCAGGGCGGAAGCCGGCGTGGTCGTGTGAGCCACAGAGTGAGCTCCCTCCTCATCCCAAGATAATTGTGTCGCTGCGCTGGGGATCAGCCAGTGACACGACGGTCCCAAACAAGGGCAACATGTAAATTACCCAGTTGCCGAAGGGGGCGCGTGGCCCTCTCACGATAGGCCAGCAGTCCCCCCACAGGAGGTGGGACCGTGTGCCTTCGGTGCCTTGCGGCATGGGGCATCTGAGCCTTTGAGCACTTGGGCTGCAATGGCTTCTCTCAAGGCAGCATTCTTGCTGTTAACTTCCTCAGCTACAAGAATGTCCCTGTCGTGCATGAGGGATGCTGACGCTTCCTACATGGCAATGCTTGGGTGGTGCTGGTGTCAATCCCTGCATTCCACCCTATGGCCTGATCAGAGTACGAGTCAGTCTATTGAACTGCACCCTTCCCACCCCCTCAGGGCAGGGGAGCAGGGTTGCAGTCACTGTGGGGCCCTGTCAGGGCCTTGAAAGTGTGTAGGGACCTAACTGCCTTGGGCAGGTGGTCTCCAAGGCTGGGCTCCCTCAATGGGTTGAGAAACAATCCAGCAGGCGTATAGGTGGGCAGGCAGGCCAGCCCCAACAGGAATGTTGCACATTCCACACAGGGCCTCGCTGCCTCATGGGCGTCTGGCGAGGTGCCCCTCTAGCTGAGATCTGTGGGACGGCTCCTGTTGGACGCCGTCCGCATTTATCAGGTTCTACTGCATGGGTGTGGTAGCCAGCACCCCTATCACTGAGTGCGTGCTGGGCTCCGCAGCAGGACATGGCCTTCACCAGTCGTATCTGTAAGGAGAATTGTGGAGTTGCAAGCTCTGTCAGTCCATGAGGAGCTTTGCAGGTCTAGGCCCAGATGATGGAGGAGCAGTGTTACGCCCCATCCTGGCCTTTCTCCCCAAAAGTTCTCTCAGAGGTATCTCAATCTGGTGTTTGAGCTCTGTCCCTCTTGACATGCGGACAGATGGAGTACAAAGACAGAGTCGGTTCCCACTCTGCCCTGTTAGAGCTTAGTGTCGTACGTCAGGGCCACACAGGCCCACAGAGTAACAGACCAGCTCTTCGGGTGCTGAAGCAGGAGTGCTTGGACCACTGGCAAAGGCTAGGCTGTCCCGCTGGATCACAGAGATGATCCAGCAGGCTTACAGGCGGGCTGGAGTACCAGTGCCGCCTAGGTGCGGGCACACTCCACCCGTGGGACAGCGGCCTCCTGGGTGCTGTGGAATGGTGCGTCTCTGACGGAGATCCGCACGGCAGCAACATGGTCGACTCTGTCTACATCTACCCAGTTCTACCGACTGAGCGTGGCAGCCAGCACCCCATTCACGGAGCGAGTGCTGGGCTCCAGGCGGTGGAGCAGGTCATACTCACCGTGCCTCCGAGACCCTGGCTCCCGTAGGACAGGCCGGGCTCGGAGTGATGTCGGGCATAGTAAGCTAGCCCTGCGTCTTGCGGGCTAGGTGGCTAATCAGTTGACTGGCCTGTCGCCAGCTGGGCCTAGGTAGCGTCTTGCGCCTAGGCCACAAGCCTTCTTTTTTGACTGGCCTTAGCGTCTGGCGGGGCCGGCTGGGCCTAGGTAGCGTCTTGCGCCTAGGCCACGAGCCTTCCTTTTTTGACTGGCCTTAGCGTCTGGCGGGGCCAGCTGGGCCTAGGTAGCGTCTTGCGCCTAGGCCACGAGCATTACATACTTTTGGATGATAGGATTTTGGAGCACGCCTTGGGCTGATACTGCGGGCTTAAACTGCTTCTGGCTGCCGCGGGGCGGCTGGGTCTGCTTATTTCCTCGCGGTGTGTCTTAGAGAGTTCCCGTAAATATTGAATAATATTTAGTGGAGAGCCAGTCTCGACCACGAAAGAGAACGCCAGGTTACATCCTATGTAACCCTTGTTCTCTGAGTGGAGAGACTGGCTCTCCACGAATCAGCCGCTCCGAAATTCGTGTCAATCAAAGTTAATCAAAGTGGCTCTGCCTGGGTGGGGCTTAAATACCCCACTGATTGCAAATCAGGGCAGGGCCACCATATGTGATATGTCTTAAAGAGTATCCATGAGCACTGCCCCCGGGGGGACAGTTCCCGTAAATATTGAATAATATTTAGTGGAGAGCCAGTCTCTCCACTCAGAGAACAAGGGTTACATAGGATGTAACCTGGCGTTCTCAACCTTTTCTGGATCAGGGCCCACTTGAAAATCTCTAAAGCGTTCGAGGCCCACCCATCTGACCATTTAGCACGGCAGCTGACCCTCATGCATTTTCAGAGCATGTTATGATCAATCAATCCATTGTGTTCCAGCTTGGATCAGTGGAACTACAGAGTATACTCCGTTTTTATTTATTGGTATCACTATGAAAACAAACATTTCAAGGTCATCTTTTTTTTATAATACCATATAATTTTTTTTGGGGGGGGCCCAATTGCCATACCCTCACGGCCAACAAGTTGAGAATCACTGCCTTATAGTGTGTGATTTTATTTCCTCTTCCTGTGTACAGGTGCCAGGCCCCGAAAACCATCGCCTCTTCCTCTTCCAACCTTTCCCTGGCGGCGTGCCACACTGCCGTGCCCACCGCTGCACAATGAGGCTTTCTTTTTCTTCTTTTCTTTTTTTTCATGTTAATTTATTTTGTTCCTCTCTCTCTCTCTCTCTCTCTCTCTCTCTCTCTCTCTCTCTCTCTCTCTCTCTCTCTCATTGTCTCTCTCTTTCTTTTCTGTCAGCGATCACTTTTTGGATGTGTCTTTGACTCTCTGTAAAGCTCTCAAAAACCTCATGGTTCAGCCTACAGCTGCCACGCATATCCACTATTTGATTGCTGGAAGGACACTAATGGCCGGAGTGAATCGCGGGGACGGGAACTGAACATGTGAACCTCAGTAACACCCAATCCACCCACTCCTCTGATGGAAAGACTCAATTTCCCATGCTCTCTTGAGAAAATGAAGGGCAGAGGGTTCTTTCTTTTCCTCCTACAACTCAAACCCCTCCTTCCTTGCATGTATGAGGCTTGAGTCGACTTGTAACGTTTGATCTAACTCACTGGAGTGCGGAATCCTGCAAAGACTAGGTTGCTGTATTGTGTGTACAGGAGACATTCTCCTTGTGTGTACACATGGGTCTGAGAAGTTTCTGAAGCTCCTTGTGTGTGCACACAGGTCCATATAATTAAGTGTGATTGTCGGTTTGTCTATGTGTGTGGCTTTCTAATTGTGTCATGCAGAAGAGAAAGGTCACAAATGAGACTCTCTTGTAAGATATCAGTGTACACATATCTCTTGTATTTGAGGTATTGAAGTAATCGGTCAAAGGGTTTTAAGATGCATTTGTTGTCAGTCCGATCGTGCACTGATGCACAGTATGTGCTTTGAGAACCACTGGTTTAATGACATAAGGCAGGCAGATGCAACATCATGGATTCATTGTGGGCCCACAACCATTATCACATGTCATCAGTCCTATTTTCTGTCTCTCCGCTACATATCTCCCTCTGCTGTATCCAATGCAGCACAATTGCCTTAATATTATTGTTCAAAACAATGACATATTGAGACGTGAACCTCCACAATTTTTCCTGACTACACTCAACCTCTATCAGTCAGCCAGCCCAAGCAATCAATCGGTTTCATTCGCCCAATGAAAAGAACTAAAAAAGACATAGGTTTGAGAATGCTAAAACTGGGCAACCAGGAAATCCAGCCTCAGAGGGATTTAACACATTCCCTTTTAAAACCCAGATTCATGAAAGTGTAAGTGGAGCTGGACGGCCTGTGTTTGAAGCGCAGCGCCCTGTCTGTGGTGTACAATTTAATGGCATAGGGTTCTTTACTTCCCACAGGTTAACAGGGGCAGACAGAGGGGTCAGGCTGACTAATCCATCACTATATTATTCATGCCAGAGCTCCAGTTGCAGCAGGTCCCCTGCCAGGCACCAGTACAGCTCCACCCTGCCACCCTATTGATTCAGCTCTCCTGTTTAGTCATACTTCAAGCTGGTAGTCTCACTCTTTTTTCCCTTTTTTTTTTTACTGTAAATGACAGCTGACATTGTAAAAACATACAACAACAAACAACATACATGATAAAAAATGTCTTAGATGTAGTTGCGAGACACTGTCAAGATTTTATCAATTCCTAAGTACTTGACTTTTTGATGTGAGGTATCTTTAAGGTAGCGACAAAATGGTACATTTAACATGGCAGCCAGAACAATAGGTGCACGCTTTGAGAATTCTACTCTGAATGATTCCATTCCAACACTGTATGCCGTACATACAGCCTCTCAACTGCCATCTGTCAGCCTAGGGATTTATTAACAAAAAGGGGAAAAAAAGGTTTTACTGATAAAGTTAAGGAAATTTCACTCCAATACAAAGAAATATACTATATATATTATGTCAGCGGGAAGCAAAATCTATCTAGGACACCAAGTGAATGCTAATAGTAAAAGTAGTGACACTAGCAATTTTTTAAAGAGATCTATTCAGTCTATACAGTTGTTAAATTTAGGTAGTCGTTTTGAACTCTTGTTTGGACATAATGATCAGCTGTTGCTTTGAGTGAGCTACATCGATTGCTTTGCCATTCTGGGCAGAAACAAATGAGCATGGTGCATATGAACTGCCCATAGTCATCTCTGCCGATGGTATAAAATTGTGGCTTGATGTGTTTGGCATGCACACACCATTTTTTACATTTTATTTTGTATAATGGAGGCTAAAGAACATGCCAGTGTACCTTAATATGGGGAATTCAAAGCCGTGCAGATAGAAATGTATCGGCGTAACTGACATAGCAATGGCATGCTATATAAAAGACATTGAGATGTATTCAGTAGCCTACTGTGCATTTCTATGGAGACATTCTATAATTCAACTCCCTGCCGCTGGGGGTGCAGCACTATCTCTGCTTAGAATCCTCAACCTTGGTGGGCGGTGACGCCTGAAGCAGTGATGAGGATCAGAATTTCAGAAACACTTTCAAATCAGTGAGGATGACTTAAGCCTGATTTATGCTTTGTCATACGACTGTGTCACGTGCTGAAAATAGTTGATCTACAAGCCCACAACACGTTGCATGCTCGCCGCCTTGTGAGGTTGTAGATCGGCTAGTTTCGGCGCAAGATACCGTCCTACGATGAAGTACAAAATCAAGCTGAAAGGGATAAAAGTATCCCCAAAAGCAGACTGTTGTCCCAACCATCCACAACTTTAGAATGTTACTCATGAACACATACATTGTCTTGTTTGAAAATGGTACCCATCTACGCACATCTCATCAAAAGCTGCGCTTGCCTCATATAGCCTTTAGGGTTGTCAAATATTGTACAGATCTGTGTAAGGAGGTCTCAGGATGTTATATGGGAGGAGGAACATGGATGCTGATAAAAGGATGTCGGGGGGGGGGGGCTGTATGCCTGAATCCGAAGAGAAGTGAAACGATGATGGAGGAGGCGGGTAGGAGCGTGTTTCCAAGGTAACGTGCCAGTACGGGGGAGGGGAGCAGTCGATGTCTGTAACATAGTAGGGTTGTTATGGCTGACTGCTGAGAGATAAAACCCATTAAAGACACTGAACTCGTGTCTTGTGTGTGTGTGTGTGTGTGTGTGTGGGGGGGGGGGGGGGGGGGGTGATTTATTGTAATGAAGCTGTACTGTATGTGTTAACCAAAAAGTTGGAGAGGGTACATGGTGGTGAGGCGCAAAAGCAAAAAGAACTGAAGAGCCTCCAGGAAGACAGGGCTTTAAAGTGGGGGTGAACAACAGGCCCATGTGCACTCCAATCAGCCAACCTTTACCAAATGAAGACGGAGATGAGTAAGAGAAAGCAAATACAAATCATAATACTAAACTTAAGGTAAAATACAACCACAAACAAAGGTGAAATATATAGCCTAACTGTAACTACAGGGTATACTGTCACAGTATCCATTTGGGGGTCCTTGACATGAAAATGTTTGAGAACCATTGCACCAGTGTACTTCCTGGCAGGTGGCACACTGACAACATGGTTAACCTTTTAGGCACACACACACAGTACACACATTCAGGTCTCATAGTGATTCATGTGCCTCTCGCAAAGACATACACCCACACCCACCCACACACACAGACAGGTTTATATAGTCTTGCAGTGTGATTCATGGATTCACCAGTGCAGCCATCACTGCTGCTTACCATCAGGTTGGAATTGATATTTTGCAGCCAGTAAGCCATCTGAAGGTTCATACATTATTGTTTAAAGATTAATAACATATTTTATTGTATTATATTTCACATTAAAAGTAGACTAAAATAGGCTTATGTATGTTTACCATCCTGAATTAAAGTGCCCACATAATTTTTTGTACAAGGATAGAGTATCTGATGCAGCTTAACTTAACAAGTGGGCCCGTTACGCAGAGGCCAAATGCTAACTTCTGGTGTCTTCCCTCTCTAGCCAACACGATGTTGCTCCCAGCATGGATTGCATATAGTATGCTCTTAGACCATAGGCAACCATCTGTGCCCCAATACACATACATAATGGTGCATTGCAGATTGCAGCACACCAAATGATCATCTGGGAAATCAATTGTAGGGACTGATGCCCAGCCAGCTCCCCTATAGTCATGTCAGACATGTAGAACGGACTCTTGACAGTGACAGCTGCATGGGCTACTGCTGCCCTCTGCTGTGGCAGTAGAAAATATCAATATTGTTTCTCACTTGGGTCTGTGGTTCCCATAGGCTCCTTGATGGGGCTTGTCTGTGAATAATTTGAATATCCTTACTATTATTATAATTTCAAAATATTCCTTAAAGGACCACTTCATCCATTGTCAACCTATCTTCATATAATTGGTCCTCAGTAATGCACATTATAAGATGGCACCATTTCTGTCTATTCAGTCCAAGTCTCAGAGGAGTGCTGTGTATGTACAGTTCAGAAACCTGCCTACCAGTGACATTATCAGTAGGCAGTTTGGTCATTTCAAAGATTTTTTGTGTGCGTACATTATTTAGATAATTTTTTCTTCTTTTAGGATGACATATATTTCTGTAGCCTAAATCTTTTCACCTTTAGAGGTACCGTAAATCTTTCCCTAATAATTCCCCAGAGGATTGCATATTCAGTGTTGCCAAGGTAACAATATTAGTTTGTTTTAAGTGCCTGTACACATACATTTGTAGAACTTACAAGCTATAGTTGTACAGTACTTTTTCCCCCCAACTCTCTTTACTAGGTTTTTGTATTTTTACATTAGTACTATAAGTATGTTGTATTATTATTATTATTTTTAGGGGTGAAATGTTTGAAGGGTTTAATGCAGTGATTCTCAACCTTTCAAGGGCCCCCAGTTTGATATGCATTTGATATGCATTAACTAGCCACAGACCCCCCTATGATACCATATTTTATCTCTGGGACCCCAATGGAAAAGCCTCATTGTTGATTTATCTCTTGAGTGTACAAATGGAACCATTTTTAGAACCAAATTCAGTCTAATAACCTCATGTGGTTCTAGAACATATCGTTGCTGTCGGGCAGAAACCTTGTATCTTTTTGTTTTATTTTTTTCTTAAATTGATGCTTGTAGATCTTGTAGATCGGCTATTTACAAATGTTTTCAATGTTTTAAAAATAATAATAATGAAGGAACATTTTTGGACATACAAGGTTTCCAGCCGACAGCAACGATAATGCAGAAGTTAAGTGATGTGTTTGCAGATCCTCATTCCCACCACTGGGAGGCAAGGTGAGGCGAGTGGAGATGCAGGGAAGAGGTTGCCCTCTCTGGAGATGAAGATCAGAACCAAATGGAAAGGAGCCCTTTCCAATTGGAATGGACACCAGTGATGGTGGAAGAAGTACTCACATGTTTTACTTAAAAGTATCAATACTGCAATGTAGAAATACTCTGCCACAAATAAAAGTACTGTGTTCAAAATGTACTTGAGAAAAAGGAGAAAAAGTATCGGCATCAAAATATACTTAAAGTACCAAAAGTAAAAGTAATATATGGCTGAAGTGGTTAGTCTATTTTGTAATATTAATCAAAATCTACAAAGTAACTAGTAACTAAAGTTTATGTAATTGTAGTGGAGTAAAAGTACAATATTTGCCTCTGAGATGTAGTGGAGTAGAAGTAAAAGTATTGAAAATTGGAATACTCCAGTAAAATAAAAATACTTCTTAGGTACAGTACTTGAGTAAATGTACTTAGTTACTTTCCACTGCTGATGGACACACTCCCTTCTACTGACCTACAGTACATCAATATGTTGTGTGGAAAATATGTATTTCCTTGGTGAGAAAAGAAAGAATTGCCACAAAATGCCTTTTGTATGTTCAAGATTTTAACGAAGTGCTGAATTGTATATACAGTGATTTGATGATTAACAGTGATTAATTGATTAATGATTAACAGTGATTAATAATGAAACAAAAAATAAATGCTTGAAGACACCTGTTGAAATGAAATAGGTAAAGGAAATCGAAACGTTAGTCCTCCTGAGATACAGCACCTTACAAAAAAAAAAAAGGGCATTTAACAGTCTGGGATTGTTTCTGTGCCTCATTCCTTTTGTCTGTCTTCACAACCTCATTGCAGCTACATCATAGGCATAAACCTCGGGGGTGGGCGTCCTTCCGCTGTTGCATGAGGAGTTAGAGTGCAGAGTTTTAGAGTACAGAGTACGAGGAACGGGTTGGCTCCCTTGTGGTACTGTGTACGTAAATGTCTTTACTCTGTTGTGAAATCTGACTCGCCGCACGTTCTGTGAATGAGGCCCATTGTCTCTGTCCTTGGTGCCCTGCTTCAGGATGGATACAGTGGTACGGTGATGGACTCTGTCAATAGAGCCATAACCCTCGTCTTCAGAGTGGATATGGTGGTGGTGGTGGTGGTGGTGGTGGTGGTGATGATGGTGGTGGGTGGAGGACTCGTATGCTGGAGCTGGAGGCAGAGCGCCTTCGGATGTAGAGGCTTCAACCTCAACCTGGCAGAACAGAATAGTGTTAATCATCATTTCAAATTTATTTGAGATTAACTTAATACCATTATTTATTTTAATATAGAGCAGGTAGTTAAACAGATATGGTTACAAAAATGTTCTGTTTATCAAAGAGCTGGAGAGACACTTTTTCATTAATCAACTTTGTGTTGATTTTAATATTTAGATTCGAATCGTATCAAATTGTAAAATAAATCAATAGGAAGTTGACTTTTTTTATGCAGTGTTGGGTTTCGTAATGTTACATATTATCAGAATCCACTTTGTTTACGTTTGTGTGCGTTTGGGGAGAATATTTTAAATCAGTGGTTCCCAAACTTTTTAGCTTTAGAGAGATAGACGTTTGCCCGGGACCCAAACTAGTGAAATTAGCAGATCTACAAGTTCACCACGTGTCGCTTTGCACCGCGTTGTGAGCTTGTAGATCTGCAATTTCACTACTTTTTTTTCCTTTTTTTTAATGGAATTTCTTTTTTGGAATGACATCATGGCAAGAGTTAACTATACATACAACCCATTACCAAAGTGAACATTTTCTTTGTGTCAAGCATGTCCATTTAACATTATAGTATATATTTATGATGAAATTACATTCATGGTTATTTCCTCATATAATTCCTCATGAAACACTTACCTCAGCAAAGGTGCTCCGGGGCATGTTGTTGGGCTCCACTGCGGCCACTGTAGCACTGGTCAGTGAGTGGACCATGGGGCTCTTCAACTCCAAGTCAACCTGGAAATTACCAAACAGAATATTGTTATTTAAAAAATGTTTCCAGATTAACCTGATTTAAGACCATATGTATTCTCTCTCTCTGTATATATATATATAATATATATATATATATATATATTCTAAGCAGGTTTTTTTCATGTACTGTTATCAAGTAGTTAAGATATGGTTATTATATACAGATTATTGTCATTGTACTGTATAATGTACATGTGGGGTTTGTTTTTCATTTACTTGCTTGTAATTGAGTTGAGTTGAATATGCTTACATCCTTGTAATGGACTAGTTAGTTCAGTGATTGTCAAATCTTTTAATTTCAAGGAGCCCCAGTTTGATAGAGAGAAAGCACTGCAAAGCAGAATGCCCGAAACACTCCAGATTGAACAAAAGTCTCATGGTGCACCACGGCTCAATAATATCATGATTCTCAGTGGTGGAAAAGGTAGCCTACTTAAATGTTGTACTTAAGTCAAAGTATCAATACTGTAATCAGGGATTGACACTAACACCTGCCCGCCTGCCCGGGGCAGGTAAATAAAATGGTAGGGCAGGTGAAGTTTGCTATCTGGTTGCCCCACGGGCAGGTGCACATTTTGTCTCTCCAGCTCTTTTTATTAAACAGAAAATGCCTTTTCGAGTCAGGATACCAATTTTATCGAATCAGGACAGAGAACTCAGACAGGATACAGATTAAACAAGTGAAATTGGAAGTGATGACACAAATGTAAAATTGGAACTGGAACATTATAAAAATGAAGCTGATAAATGGGT
Source organism: Gymnoscopelus braueri (assembly GCF_963280865.1). Lineage (NCBI taxonomy): Eukaryota > Metazoa > Chordata > Actinopteri > Myctophiformes > Myctophidae > Gymnoscopelus > Gymnoscopelus braueri. The sequence goes on from NC_137616.1 coordinate 18,622,372, forward strand.
ACTCTCTCCTGATTGGCTGAAATGGTGTCACCTAACTGGAAATTTATTTTCTGTCTATCAAAGAGCTGGGGAGACAGAGAGACCCCTGTTACTGAACAAACACTCTATAGCAATGAGTACTATCAGAATATAGAGCTTTAACCCATAACAAAACCCTTTTTGTTTTAACCAAAATATATCACTTACCCTACCTTCAACCCATAGTCATATTCATAGCTATTTAGATATTTGGCATACATATTGAGGTATGATTTTTTTTATCGTGCAGCCCCATAAAGTAGAAAGTAAAAAAAATAAGTGTTTAATTGAATGGTAATTCAAATTTAACCTATCATTTTATAAAGGACGATTTACTTTTCGGGCAAGTGGGCAAGACCTGTGGGCAAGTAGAAAATGACCTGTACTTGCCCGACGGGCAAGTGCCTCTGAGACCTTAGTGTCAACCCCTGTGTAATGTAGACTCTGTTACAAGTGAAAGGCCGGAATTCCAAATTTACTTGAGTAAAAGTACTGGTATTTTGGTACTAAAAGGTACCAAATGCCTGACGCATTGTGAGCTTGTATCGGCTATTTTCAAATGGAAAAAATGTATAGGGCTGAAGTGGTTAATGTATGTTTTGTAATACTAATCAAAATCTACAAAGTAACTGTAACTAAACCTTTCAAATATTTATAGTGGAGTAAAAGTACAATATTTGACTTTGAGATGTAGTGGAGTAGAAATAAAAGTACTGAAAATTGGAAATACTCCAGTAAAGTAAAACATATCTCAAAATTGTATAACGCACAGTACTTGAGTAAATATACTTAGTTACTTTACACCACTTATGAAACTGAGAAAACAGCCCGCACACAATAAATGTCCTTTTCACATAGTTGTATTTACCTCTCCACAGACAGAGCAACGGAAGCGCTTCAACCTACAGGTCAGGAAGACCAGTTTGATATACATTAAGCCAAGCTATAAGGACCCCCATTTGATACAATCTTCACTGTAAAATACCCAGCAGTGTTCATTTAACTCTGAGAGTGTACAAATGTAACAGTTTTAGCCCCTTTGGAAAGCGTACCTTTTTGTATTTGGGACGACGTCCAGTGGTGTAAAGTAACTAAATACATTCCATTTGTACAGTCTCAGCATTACAGACCCGTTAAACGTTGAACAGTCCAGTCTATTTTCAAATCTAAACGTGCATCTAAACTGTACACGGATAAACGGTCCGGTGACCGCTCTATTTTCAAATCAAAACAACAACTAGCTACATTTACTATGCCGTCAATACACGTTCAAATGATAAGAACAAAATGAAGTAGAACTAAAATACAATAACACAGCCTAGTAGAGGCCGTGGCGTTGCTAATCTGTCGATTCTGTCTGTCTTTCAGAAGTTCTAGCTTTTAGGAACTAGAGGTCCACAAAGAGCAACAGCGCTTCCATTTTAAACGACTGTAACACAAGCTCCAAAATACGGTCGGTACACTGCATTTAGAGACGACATGTTTGTGTGTACGGTACACACAAACATGTCGTCTCTAAATGCGTCGTTATGTCAACCGTTGACATAGACCGGTTGACAGTCAACGTCCACATACAAATAAATAGGTTGGTTGACGGTTGACGCTTACCTGAGCAAAGGGTTGAAGGGAGTCTCTGGTCCCCTTCCTCTGGATGTGTGGACCAGGACGAGGAGGGGGGTTGCGTCTTGTTAGGCATTGACCCATGATGATGATGATCTGTAGGTTAACTTATGTTGGTTAACGGTAGTCAGTTGGTTCTCTCTCTCGGCTTCAGTTCTCTCTCGGTTTCTTTCTCTCCGCTCTCTGCCAACGACTACACCTGTTCTGCTGACGGCTGACGGCTTTAAGCGCCGCGACGTTCAAAGCTTGGCCAATCGGGAGGCCGCTAGGTTGAGTTGACCAATCAGGATCAGGGACTGTAGCGCCGGTAACCATGGAGGCGCGAGCGACATATTTTTAAATGTCGCACCGGCTCTGTTCTGATGGAGAGTACGTTACATTACATACAGTAGGGGGCGCTGTTCTGATGGAGAGTACGTTACATTACATACAGTAGGGGGCGCTGTTCTGATGGAGAGTACGTTACATTACATACAGTAGGGGGCACTGTTCTGTTGGAGAGTACGTTACATTACATACAGTAGGGGGCGCTCTTCTGATGGAAAGTACGTTACATTACATACAGTACTACTAGGGATTAGGGAACGCTGTTCTGATGGAAAGTATGTTACGTGAGCAGCTCTTACCGTAATTACACTACTTAATGCGCAACGAAATTTGCTATGTACATGGCTGGACACGCGATGTTTATAAAAGGAATTGTGTCTAACTCATGTTAGGGTTTGTTGACATTAAAAGGTAATACCATTTTTGGTTACCCAAATAATTCTGCTACCCTGATTCTATTTGACCAGCACAACCTATCGTCGGGGGTTGGGCAAGCTTTGTGTGTCATGTGTCCTGGATCAAACCTTTATTTAGTTAAATGTTTATTTATTTATGTATGTAATATGCTGTAACTTTAACTCTTCCACCCTGCCACTCGGTGGTGTTATTGTGCATGTTGTGCATGTTGGCTGACTGGCATCTATCAGACAGAGCATTTGCTATTATTGGTATCATTTGTAACACCTTTTGTTTTACAGATTTCCACACCTGTATTCTAATTGAGTTTGTATAAATACCCATGCTTTGTAAATGTAGTTAGTGTTGTTTGAAGCACATTTGTTGTGGATCCAGCTAGCTTTCTCCCTCTTTCTTTTGAGCCTACAGAGACCATATCTGTGAGAACTACAGTAAACGTCTGAGTATTATGTGTAATGTAGACATGAGCAGTGCTGCTGTATTAAGCTAAATGTAGATATCCTTTGATGAGCATTACACTGCTGTGTAGCTATTTGATTTGGCATATTCTGTTACCTTTGTTTATTGTTAGTTTGTGGGAGTAATGTTGAGCATTATTTTGAAGATATTCTTTGTTTGTCCCTTTTAGTTTCACTGTTATTCATAATACCTGGATGATAATCTTTGAACCTGAAGTCTTAGAGGATTTGTGAATAAGAGTTAGCTGCTGGATATATGTATGCTACAGCTACAAGTATATACATGGAGATCAAGACAACATGTGTTTTGCTCTAAGTGGTAAAGCAAGCAATGAAGCCATTTACAGAGCAAGTGTTAATTACAAAAGAGTTATTTGTTCATTCATCCATCCATCCAACCAACCACCAATCATCCACTTTCCCTGGGAGTATTAGTAAACGTCACCCAACTTGCCAACTAATAGGTTACTCTTTACCAGAATGCTGCTGCTTGTGCCACATCCTGACTTGTTTCTCTGAGAAGAGTCCAGTCCAGCAGAAAGTCCCAAACCCAGTCCTGATCCACACATCCAGAGTCTCACTAAACCTTTGGTTCAGGTAAGTAAGTGTCAACCTACCCAACATTCAATTGCATTATGTTGTATTATAACGTTATACATGGGCAATAGTGTGTTAATGTGCCAATGTCCCATGCACATTAACACACTAAATGTATGTTTAAATCTACATCATCATCAGACAACTCAAATAATCAAATTGAAATGAAACGCTATCATGCAGGATTATGTGCAGTGATAAATGTCACCCTCCCCGCCCGGCTTCCCTCCCCGAACATGGGCCAATTGTGTCCGTATAGACACACGACAAAGCCGGATGCACCACGGTGGATTCGACCCCACGATCTCCGTGGTGGTGGTGGGCAGGCACTGCGCCACCCGAGCGCCTTAAGAGACATTCAAATGAAATATTATGCTGCTAAATGCCAAATGAGAAGTCATAGGGTACCTTTTAGCCTGTAATCCCTGCACAGAGCCTCAGAAGAGTCCAAAAAGCCAGCAATCTGATATGGGTCACTGTATCAGCAAGCTCTGCCCTACTCCAGTCACTAAGAGGACCAGGGTGTCATCTCACCACTATCGTTTGCTGAGGTAAGTGTCAACCTATTTAGTTTTATGAGGAAATTACCATGAATGCATTGTTTTTGTATTTACTATAGCATTACGTGGATATATGCTTGGCACAGTAAAGCAAAATTACACACAAAGTGACACGCTGTGAGCTTGTATATCTGCTATTTTTGAGAACCACTGTTCTAAACCAGTTCTAAATCCTACCAGTTCTAAAAAGAGTTTTCTAAAAAACTCAAGTTGCTATATTATATAGCTAAAATCTAAAATGACACAGATGCTCTCCCGGTTTCATTGGGTTAAAAGGAATACAGTGTCAGGTTTTGTAATGTTATATTTCGGCAGAATCTATCGTGTTTGTTTGTGTGATGAAAGAGTCACTTTGAGACATTTCATCGTGCAGTGTAAGTCAAAGTGGAGAATATTTTGGATTCTAATTTTTTAATCAACAGAGCATACAGAAGATATCTCACCAATATTTGAAGTTACGTTATGGCAAGGTATCTACTAAAAAAACGGAACCTCTACCAAAGAGTAATTTAGTTAATCTATGCCAATATTTGTACTTTCATGGCCTCTGTCAGTTATATCATTTTGTGGTCAAATATATTTTTGGCCTAGTAAATATAGGAGATATGTTTCACAGGTTTAAACATAAATGGGTACCGAAATTGATAGGGCCTTCCTCAATTGTGAATTGAAAGGTTTTCCATAAAACTCCCCTGTGAATTAAGAACCTCGATATTTCTTTCTCCTTTCTGTCCCTTCTATGTATGATTTATATGTTTCTGGTCTCAAGGCCTTTGACTCATTACACTGTCCATGGTGCTGAAGTCGTTTGTGTATGCAGTTATGACATGAGTGTCATGTGCCAGTGTGTGTTGTAAATTTGCTTAGTTGTTAAATGTTTTGTGTTGTGTTTTCTGTCCACGTTGGTGTGTGTAAAAGTTTAAAATTAGCAGTTGAGACAAATATTCAACTGATTTCCCAAGTTGCATTTCAGTAAAAACACACAAGCAAACAAAAAAATTACCTTTTTGAGTTGTCATGATGCTATCCAGTAAGTGTATAGACTGCATAATTAGAAATCTTCACACTTCCTGGTGTCCAGCATGGTGAGCATGTACATGTGCTATTTTCACTATTCTTCACATCATGAAGTTATTATCTAGGTCTTAAGTGGTTAATATTCTCAGTTGCTGCCCCTTCTCTACGGAACTCACTCCCAAACCACATCAAAACAGTCCCCTCCATCTCTTCTTTTAAAACCACCCTCAAAACCCATCTCTTCACACTTGACTTCCCAACCTAATTGTTTTTCACCTCATTATTTTAAACAGTTTTTAGAACTATTTTCTCTTCCCCCTATTTCTTTTCATTATTTTGACTTTTCTTTAACCCATTTAGACCTGAGGCCGATTCTAAAAACGCCTTCTAAATCCTGACCTAAGTTTTCAGAAAAACGTCAAATATTTATTCAAAATTTACAACAAATGCATGTTTTATATACTGTACATATACTGTAGCAACAACAACCCCAAAAGGTCTTTCCGTCCTGAAAGCTATAGTTACAAATAGGGGTTCCCGCCCAAAATGGGTTAATAAATGTATTTGTTTTGTTTGTAAAGAATCTTTGAGCACCTAGATAAGCGCTCTATAAGTTTGATTTATTATTATGATTTATGATTACAACTCAGATTAAACTATTAATGACTTCAGGTGTTCTATCCACAACTGTGCATGTGTGCATGTGTGTGTGTGTGTGTGTGTGTGTGTGTGTGTGTGTGTGTGTGTGTGTGTGTGTGTGTGTGTGTGTGTGTGTGTGTGTGTGTGTGTGTGTGTGTGTGTGTGTGTGTGTGTGTGGTTGCTCTGCTCTGCAGGCGTAGATGAATCTGTTGCTGACAGCTAGAGCCACTCTTGACGTCTTTAATGCAACAGCATTGAACGGAGAGGATGGCAGTCCTTTGGACAGACCGCTGCATGGGATCACGGCCCGCTGTCATGTGGGATACCTGCACCGGAGCTGCGAAAGATAGAAACACACTGCTGCAGGTACACCTGCACTACATCTGTACTATAGCTTCACTACACCTGGACTACATCTGTACTATACCTGTACTACACTAGTGTCTTTAGCTTAGTGGGTAAAGAGGCCATCTGCTCACTGGTTCACCTCCCGGCCTACCAATACGTTTCGAAGTGTCCCTGAGCAAGACACTAACTGCTTCCCAGAGCATTTATCATGATCATCTGAGCAGCTAGGTGAAGCAGAAACTGAATTCCTCCCACTGGGTTGACAGTGACAGCTGCATGGGCTACTGCTGCCCTCTGCTGTGGCAGTAGAAAATATCAATATTGTTTCTCACTTGGGTCTGTGGTTCCCATGGGCTCCTTGATGGGGCTTATCTGTGAATAATTTGAATATCATTACTATTATTATAATTTCAAAATATTCCTTAAAGGACCACATATGCAGGGTTGCCACGGTAACAATATTTGTTTGTTTTAAGTGCCTGTACACATATATTTGTAGAACTTACGAGCTATCCACAAGTTTCCTAGGACGTTGTGGGCATCACTTATAAGTAAATTGTTCTTCAACTCTCTTTATTAGGTTTTTATATTTTTACATAAACCTTTCTCCAGATTCCCAGATAACAAAAACCGTCCTCTGGCCATTTAAATGATGTCAAGGAGCATGGAAGCTCGTCTTGGAGAACAGGTGCCTCGGTGTCTCACCAGGCTCACTTCACCACTTGCTTGTTTTGGGTGGTGTAGCCGTCCCTATAAGTGGGGTTGGGACACCTCATTAGTACACCCTTCGCTGTACTGTGATTGGCTCATAATTAGTACACCCCTAGCATTAGTACACCCCTAGCTGTACTGTGATTGGCTGACTCTATTCAGCACTGTGATTGGCTAGCGAGACACATGATGAAATCAATAACCTATAAATAGGACTATGCACTTAAAAAAAACACTTTTTTTTTAAGTGAGCTTCCATCACTGTGATGACCACTGTGATGAAAAAATATTTCAACATGTCTGTTTGGATTCAGATACTGAACACTTTGAGTAGGATTGACCATAATGTTGTACCTTATTTTACTGCATTGACAACCATTTTGTACTTTATTTTACCACAATTTGATGGTCTATTAATCACAGATTAATCAAATGATCTAAAACAAATTAATTGACAGATTATTGGATTATAAAAAATAAATAATCGGTAGTTGCAGCCCTTATTAACCACATACACCCTATATGCTTCATTGACCAGGGTCCCCCAGGGGTCTATACTTGTTAACAGTGATGTGTTTGCAGATCCTCATTCCCACCACTGGAAGGCGAGGTGAGGCGAGCGGAGATGCAGGGAAGAGGTTGCCCTCTCTGGAGATGAAGATCAGAACCAAATGGGAAGGAGCCCTTTCCAATTGGAATGGACACCAGTGATGGAAGAAGTACTCACATGTTTTACTAAGGTAAAAGTATCAATACTGCATTGTAGAAATACTCTGCTACAAATAAAAGCCCTGTGTTCAAAATGTACTTGAGTAAAAGCACATATATATATATATATATACTGTATATATATATATATATTATATTTTATGCCTGAAGTGGTTAGTCTGTTTTGTAATATTAATCAAAATCTACAAAGTAACTAGTAACTAAAGTTTTCATATAATTGTAGTGGAGTAAAAGTACAATATTTGCCTCTGAGATGTAGGGGAGTAAAAGTAGAAGTGTTGAAAATTGGAATCTCCAGTAAAGTAAAAAATACCAAAATGTTCTACTTAAGTACAGTACTTGAGTAAATGTTACTTTCCACCACTGATGGACACACTCCCTTCCGTGGACGTCCTTCCGCTGTTGCATGAGGAGTCAGAGTGCAAGAACTTAGTTGCAAGAGTTTTAGTGTACCGAGATCGAGGAATGGGTCGCAGCCGGCCCTCTCGTGGTACTGTGTACTTAAATCTCTGAACTCTGTTGTAAAATCTGACTCGCCGCACGTTCCGTGAATGAGGCCCATTGTATCTGTCCTTGGTGCCCTTGGTGCCCTTCTTCAGGATGGATACGGTGGTATGGTCTCTGTCAATAGAGCTGTAACCCTCGTCTTCAGAGTGGAGACGGTGGTGGTGGTGGTGGGTGGAGGACTCGTATGCTGGAGCTGGAGGCAGAGCGCCTTCGGATGTAGAGGCTTCAACCTCAACCTGGCAGAACAGAATAGTGTTAATCATCATTTCAAATGTATTTGAGATTAACTTAATACCATTATTTTTATTTTAATATAGAGCAGGTAGTTAAACAGATATGGTTACAAAAATGTTCTGTTTATCAAAGAGCTGGAGAGACAGGGAGACCCCAGTTACTGAACCAACACTCTATAGCGATGATTACTATCATCTATCATCCATTTTTGGGCGGTGAAACCGCCCCTATAAGTGAGATTTGGAAAAATGTACATTTTCCTGCGCTGTGATCTGGGCCCAGGAAATTTGTAGAATTATCCTGCGCTGTGATTGGCCAATCACAGTCTATTCAGGACTGTGATTGGCCAGTGTCACATGACACATGTGCATAGCCCTATATAAGCAACCATAACTTGAAAAAAACCAAAAATTTGTTTTTTTCAAGTTATGGTTTCGTCCATCATAAAGAGTGTTTCAATAAATGTATTTATCTTTTGTACATGATTGGTTGACTCCATTCAGTATTGTGATTAGCTAGCAAGACACCGCCCACTTCACACAGGGTGTGATTTTTTTTATCAACAGAGGAACTATTGAAGATATCTCATCTAGATTTTGGAGTTAACTATACAACCCATTACCAAAGTGTAATTTTTTCTTTTATGTGTCCAGCATGTCCATTTAACATTATAGTATATATTTATGAGGAAATGACATTCATGGTCATTTCCTCATATAATTCATATAATTCCTCATGAAACACTTACCTCAGCAAAGGTGCTCATGGGCGTGTTGTTGTTGGGCTCCACCGTGGCCACTGTAGCACTGGTCAGTGAGTGGACCATGGGGCTTTGGAGTGGTAGAGTGGCGCCCTTCAACTTCAAATCAACCTGGAAATTAAACAGAATATTGTTATTATTTAATATATATAATATACATTATCATTTGTACATATGCATTGTTAATTGTTGAAGTACTGCAAATATTTTAAACCTGCTTATTTATTGAAATGGTAGAATGTCCAATTGATTGTTGGTCACCTGTGCCTCCTCCTCTGTGCCGTGCTGGTAATCCTATTAATTGTAGAGGAGGAGGGGTGTTTGGTTTCATGGGTTAAGGTAAATGTTGGTTTTGAGTGTCTTGTGAATGTAGGTACCCAGATAGGAATACGATTTTGATGGTAAAAGATGAGTTAATTGTGTAAAATAACTCATGGGCCTTAGTTAGCCATATTTGAGTTAAGGAGTTGCCAATTACTAATTGTTAATTGTTTGTCACACCTGTTATAAAGTGGAGGCTCAAGGTAAAGAGCTTTAGTTTGACTTGGCCTAAGCTAGTAAAAACACCAAGGGAGAGTTGTCAGGGATTTTGTGTAAGGTTTAGCCTGTTTAAACAGTGTCTCAAGTTCTTGGTTTATTGTGTTTCTTTAGTTCAGCTTTTCAAGTGCTCATTTCTTATTTTAGGCCAGTTTCTTTGTTTGTCAAGTTATTGTTGCACTGCCTTTTATTGGTGTACCTGAAAGTAGATAAATATAAAAAACCTGCATCGAGCCTTTTCACAGTTATGTCAACTTCCTCATGAAACTAAATAGATTGGTTGACACGTACCTGTTCAAAGGGTTGAAGGGAATCACTGGTCCTCTTGATGTGTGGAGTCTGTGGACCAGGATCACGGGGCTTGCGTCTGCAGACACATTGACCCATGCTTACTGCTGACCTGGACTGGACTCTGCAGACTCGGTTGGTTGGTTAGTTCAGTTGGTGGTCTCTACCAGGAGCTGGCACTTGCAGGCAGTCGAGGCAGGTGGACTCAGTGACACACACTTCTCTCTCTGGTTCTCTCTCTGGTTCTCTCTCTGGTTCTCTCTCTGGTTCTCTCTCTGGTTCTATCTCTGGTTCTATCTCTGGTTCTCTCTCTGGTTTCTCGCTGGTTACTGGTTCGTGGTCCTCTCTCTCCTCTCTCTGCAACGACTGCACCTGCTCGCTGTTCTCATTGACGGCTTTAAGTACCACAACGTTCAGAGCTTGGCCAATCGGGAGGACGCTAGGTTGAGTTGACCAATCGGGGAATGTAGCGCCGGTAACCATGGAGGCACGTGCGACAGATTTTTAAGAGTCGCACTGGGCTCTGTTCTGACGTAAAGTACGTTACATTACATACAGTAGGGGCGCTGTTGTGACGTAAAGTACGTTACATTACATACAGTAGGGGCGCTGTTCTGGCGTAAAGTATGTTACATTACATACTGATACAGCACACACATTACAAAGTCCTGGAACTAAAGTAACAAACCTTATTACAGTGTATGTGATGGACAAAACAAGTGTTATTTCATTCTGTTTTAGCAGTTTCTCTGTCTTGTCTTGTCTGTCTGCTAATCTTTCAAACCACTGGACCAATCAGCGCCAGTTTTATTGTGTATTGTGTACATTGACAGTAGCATACCTCCGTGCATCTTTTTACATAGGCCTATGGGCTATATAGCCAGTGGTGGAAAAAGTACTCAAATTTTTTACTTAAGTAAAAGTATCAATACTGAAATGTAGAAATACTCAAGTAAAAAAGTCCGGAATTCAAAATGTACTTGAGTAAAGGTACAGAAGTATTGGCATTGGCATCAAAATGTACTTAAAGTACCAAAAGTAAAAGTACTCATTATGCAGAATGTCCCATTTCAATTCTTCAAATGTATAAACATCTTTTGAAACTAGCATATCTACAAGCTCACGATGCCACGCATGGTGAGCTTGTAGATCGGCTATTTTCAAATGGCCGAAATGGTTAATGTATGTTTTGTAATAATAATCAAGTTTTCAAATAAATGTAGTGGAGTAGAAGTACAAAATTTGGATCCGAAATGTTGTGGAGTAGAAGTAAAAGTATGGGAAATACTCAAGTAAAGTACAATTAAATATCTCAAAACTACAGTACAGTACTTAAGTAAATGTACTTTTACTTTCCACCACTGGCTATACGTTAGTAGCCGGACCCTCTAGCCTACGTTTTGTATATTTTTTCAAGGAACAGATGAGATCATCACTGCAACCTTTTGTTCCGGTAATTTATTCCATAATTGTGCTGTTCTGTTCTCTATATAACATTACAAGGACAATGTAACCTTATAGTGGCAATGTGCCAATGGCACACTAGATGACACACTATATCACTAGATGTGTCACTAGATGACACACTAGATAAAATACTGTTAGCCTGTTAAATGTGCTTATTAACATTGTCCATGTAGCTAGGTCTAATGGTTTAATAGCCTAGCTGATGTAACCTATCTTACTCTTATCAACGATATAGCAATAATAGAATAATAAAAGCTTGACTTCAGGTAGACCATTGAACAGTTTCAAGAACCAGAGCCTTTCTGTTTATAGGCTAGCCTGGATTATGCACACACTTTTGTTTTTCAGTTGAGATTCATAATAATGTTTAAATCTAGGCTACATCATCATGCCTAACTTGCTTGCCATCATGACACACAACTCAAATAATTAAAATGAAATGCTATCATTTATTAAGGTAGGAATTAATATGTTATTTGCAGAGACATTATACCAATTAAAATATTATGTTGCTAGCCCACCTGAGTAATTTGGTACATAATACAAAAATGTTACCACATAAACTAAACTCAATTGCAAGCAAGAATATTAGTACATAGTGAAAAACACCATATCCTTTTAAATAGCTATATTAAATAAATATGAATAATCTGAAATAAATATAAATAAATGGTTGACACTATTCAACCATTTGAAACCGTTTACTTTCCAGGTTGATTTCGAGGTCAAGGACACTGTACTGCCGCCAACCCTTCGAAAACCTCAGTTCTTCACATTGGCTAGTGGTGGAGAGCCTAGATGTTCAGCGGAGCCAAATGAGAAGTCCTGGGGTACCTTTAAGCCTGTAAACACAGCCCTGCATAGAGCCTCAGAAGTGTCCAGAAAGCCAGCAATGTCACTGTATCAGCAAGCTCTGCCCAGCAGCTGTAGCCTCATGTGGCCAGACAATATCACTGCATGGAGATGGAATTTTTTTTCTTGCAATGGCAGATTTGTCTGTAACAGCTGCTGGGCTTGCTGATACAGTGACCTGTGTCAGCTTTTTTTTTTTTTTTACTCTTCTGAGGCTCTATGCAGGGCTCTGGCCCCAGCCCTATACTCCAGACATCAAGAAGCAGGGTTTCATCTCAGCATTATCGTTTTCTGAGGTAAGTGTCAACCAATTTTTTTAATATGAGGAAATTACAATTACTGCAAATTGAATGCATTGTTTTTGTGTTATACTATAACGTTACATGGATATGCTTGGCACAGTAAAGCAAAATTACACTTTGGTAGAGGTTTTGGTTGTGTAGATACCACTTGTCAACTCCAAATATTGATGAACAATATTGATACTTCAATATAGTCTCCCCATTGACTTACATTGCATGATGAAACAGGTCTCAAAGTCACTCTTTTAGCCTTCAAATGTAAACAAATGCAAGCAAAGTAGTTTCTGCCAATGTACATTACAAAATCGGACACTGCTACAATTTGAATTAGGAAAAAGATCAGACGAATGGATCCGCTGATCTGGACTCTCAGCTTCAAATAGTAAAATCAACAGGATGTTGACATTTGTATTCAAATAAATACAGTGTCAGGCCTTGTGATGTTATGGTTTGGCAGAATCTACCATGTTTGTTTGTGTGATAGAGTCACTTTGAGACGTTTCATCGTGCAGTGTAAGTCAAAGTGGAGAATATTTGGGATTATCATTTTCTAATCAACAGAGCAACTAGGCATACAGAAGATATCACACCAATATTTAAGTTACGTTATGGCAAGGTCTACTACAAAACCCAAACCTCTACCAAAGGGTAATTTGGTTAATCTATGCCAATATTTGTACTTTGAAAGGGGCTTCCCCTCAATTGTGAATTGAAAAGATTTCCATAAAAATCCCCAGTGAGATAAGAACCTTGATATTTCTTTCTCCCTTCTGTCCCTTCTATGTATGATTTCTATGCTTCTGGTCTCAAGGCCTTTGACTCATTACACTGTCCATGGTGCTGAAGTCGTTTGTGTATGCAGTTATGACATGAGTGTCATGTGCCAGTGTGTGTTGTAAATATTCTTAGTTGTTAAAGTGTTTGTGTTGTGTTTTATGTCCACTTGTCACACGTTGCGTTGGTGTGTGTAAAAGTTTAAAATTAGCAGTTGAGACTGATTCAACTGATTTTCCAAGTTGCATTTTATTAAAAACACACAAACAAACAAAAAAATGACATTTTTGAGTTGTCATGATGCTATCCAGTTTCCAGCATGGTGAGCATGTACATGTGCTATTTTCACTATTCTTCACATCATGAAGTTATTATATAGGTCTTAAGTGGTTAACATTCTCAGTTGCTGCCCCTTCTCTACGGAACTCACTCCCAAACCACATCAAAACAGTCCCCTGCATCTCTTCTTTTAAAACCACCCTCAAAACCCGCCTCTTCACACTTGACCTCCCCACCTAATTATGTTTTTCACCTCATTATTTTAAACAGTTTTTACAACAAATTTCTCTTCCCCCTATTTCATTTCATTATTTTGACTTTTCTTTAATACATGTATTTATTTTGTTTGTAAAGAATCTTTGAGCACCAAGAAAAGCACTCTATACGTTTGATTTATTATTATGATTAGTTTTACAGATTAAACTATGTATGACTTCAGGTACAACACGTGTGTGTGTGTGTGTGTGTGTGTGTGTGTGTGTGTGTGTGTGTGTGTGTGTGTGTGTGTGTGTGTGTGTGTGTGTGTGTGTGTGTGTGTGTGTGTGTGTGTGTGTGTGGTTGCTCTGCAGGCGTAGATGAATCTGGCAGAGGAACTCCAGACATCATGTGGGATACCTGCACCGGAGCTTCGAACAACTAGACAGAAACACACTGCTGAAGGTAGTAGGTACTACACCTGCACTACATCTGTACTATAGCTATTATACACCTGTATTACATATGTACTACACTGGTTTGTGTCTGCAGCTTAGTGGGTAAAGAGGCCATCTGGTCACTGGTTCACCTCCCGGCCTGCGAATACGAGTCGAAGTGTCCCTAAGCAAGACACTTACCCCTAACTGCTTCTTCGAGCATTTATCATGATCATCTGAGCAACTGAATCCCTCCCACAGGATTAATAAAGGATAGATAGGCCTTTAAGTTGTCATAGCTGTACTGCAGTATGAAACAAGGGACAGATAGAGTACAAAATAATAAGGAGTAAACAGGCAGTAACGTACAGGGATTAGAAATAAGGTACTGTACAAAAATACAAAAGTTGGTTTAGGGTCTTGCTTGGCCCTGACTGGGATGTGCATGGTGTATGAGTTATTAACAGGTATGAATAGAAATCTAGTCAAAGCATACATGACCAACATATCCCCAGCATTAGGGGTAAATATTAGTCTCTCAAGTCAGACAACTATTCCACAATCTTTGAATGCTGGAGTCTGTAATTGTGTCTTTCAAAAGTTACAACAGGAAGCTGTCATCTGTTTGTCATTGTGTTTTATTTTCTATTAATTTTCAGTGCTTCTGCTGATGTATAAGCCTATATTTGTATTGAAAATAAAAACATTTTTATTAAGCTTTCATTAAGCTCTGCTAAGGCCACCATTTAAATGTCACTTTAAATGTCGCTGTAAAACCACTCACTTGTATGCTGTCATGCTCGGTCAGAGATAAACTTGGACAAATAGCCTTTAGGACAGATCCTACGTTTCCCACTCAATGACTCCACATTCTAACAGATTGGCGTCAGTCATTTCCGCTCTGTCATTTTCACTCCCTAATACGTCACTATATGATTTCAAAAAATAAAAGGCACGCATTGGAGCTTCAAATACTACTCGAATGGCTACTCGGTGGCTTCTGGTAGCAATGCTTGACTAATAACCTCAACCTCCCGTGATTGAATCCCACCGTGGGTATGACCTTTGCTTCTCTCCCTCCGCATAGGTTTTGCGAGGTTAGGGTTAGGCATATTTTTGTGAGGTTAGGGTTAGATGTGTTTGTTGCCATGAGGCTTTGTCCCCCTTTCGTCCATACATGGGCATAAAAGTCTGTCTTTTTTTCGTCCCCCTTTCGTCCATACATGGGCATAAAAGGGACCTCTGAATTTCGTCCCCCTTTCGTCCATACATGGGCATAAAAGGGAATTTATTCTGGGTCTGGCAGAACCAGGTCTCCTGGTCTTGTTTTGTGAGGTTAGGGTTAGGGTTAGGATTAGGTCTAGGCATAGTGTTGTCAACATGCAAAGTCGCCATGGCGTCCCGACATGACTTTCAGGACGTCCCGTAATGTCAAAACTTGACGTTTCAGGCTACTAACAGAGCGTGGGAGTAAGAATGAGTTTGTGACGCTCATCAATGCAGCGGTTTGCAAGATTGTCCTCGGACAGACAAACAGACACGTGCGAAATAATCTCCCCCTTTTTCAAAGTGACGAGATCAAAGTGTGGATGACATAAACAGTACTATGAAACTTAAATCAAAGTCACGTTTTTGCAGTTTCGATACTGAATTGTGGTATTTGTTACATTATTGGAGCAATGACTGGACTCTTTAGCCACCGTAAGCCTACATATTACAAGCTGTAACACTCAGAAACTCATGTGTCTTTGAGACAGATGGCGTATATACAGTACACTCATCCGCAGATACGCAATGTCATTTTTTGTCCACTATTTCAATATGACACTGGTATATTGATTGGGGACTGGTGACACATGCTTGTGCTCACATTAACTTACCAAAAGTTATAGGATGATATCTTTGGGTTATATTCTGATAGTAATCATTGCTATAGAGTGTTTGTTCAGTAACAGGGGTCTCCCTGTCTCCTTGTCCATTTCTTTAATAAACATTCAATACATTTTTTAGGTGGTGGGTTGCCAGTTTCAGACAATCAGGAGAGAGAACACATTTGTCAGCTTTAATTTTAGTGATCCAGTATCAATTTTGTCTGCTCATTTCTGTGTCATCACTTTCAAATGCACTTGTTTATCCTATATCATCATGTATGAGTTCTCTATCCTGATTGGATCAAATTGATATCCTGCCCTGAAAATGCATTTTCTGTTTACTAAAGAGTTGAAGAGACAGGGAGACCCTTTACTGTTTGTATACCATTTAACACTTATTTGAACAAAAGAAAAACACTTACTCCACCTTTAAAGGACAATTCACTTAAATTCTGTGTAAATGTCCCTCTTGTCCTGTCAACGGTATCTTCTAGACTGCGAGATGCTCCGTGCACATCAAATAATCAATCAGTCTACCTGTTTGCCTTCCAAACTGACAAGATGATTGTAACAACAACAGTCCCTTGTGTTCCTAATGATGAGCAGCATACAAGATCATCTAATGGTTACACGAGTGTCATGTAGCATAAAGGTTTCAGGTATTATATCCCTAGATATAATACCAGTTTAACTCATCTGTGGAACATTGAACTATTGGACAGTGTATTCACCACCAAGCGATGGGCAAAGTAAGTCTAGATCCGTCTGTGCTCCTTCATCATCTCTAGAAACAGCAACCATTGAACAAGCAGCTTCGCACATCTTTCTAGCCTCCCTTGTCTGACCCAGGTCACTATAGCACTTGGCTAAAAACACATAGTTTGCTTTGGAATATCTAGGATGGATATCCTCGACCTTAAGAAAATGTGTCAGTGCATCTTGGATCGTGGCACTTGGAGTCTCTCCAAATAACATAGCGGAAACTTTCTTCTCAATCCAAGACAACTGAGCCACCACATAGCACCAACGTCCCATCAGGTAGTAGGAAAAGGGGTCTTGTGGCTTAAGCGCAATGGCTTTATCTACATGGTCCTTGAATATGAGGCCATTCTTTATCTTGTTCTGCACCGTGTCATATTGTGCAATCATACCACACATGATGGCATACCACTGATGCATTTCAGCACACAAAGGATCCAGCATCATGGCTTCTTCTCCGACTTGTTTCCCACTCTGTCCGTGGGTCTTCTTTTCCTCCAGGCTGGAGCTGATGTCATGCATATCACAATAGGCACGTATTAGTCGCCATTGAAATGTTGAATTCTGTCCAAACTCCTCTCGCTTTGCTAGCAAAGTGTTGAGGCTCTCTCTTTTGTCAAATTCGGTGCCTTGACGCAAAGTGTCAATCCCTTTGAGAAGTATGGATAGATTGTCCGCACGCTCTTCCTCCCCACTATGGCCCTCATCAAGTGAAAACTCCTCTTGCTCCAAGTCTGTCACGGCGGTCATATAACCGCTGTCGCTTTCTTCGTCTGAACTGTGAAACACAGCTCTGGCTCCAGAGGTGGTCCGTGCAGCCATTTTCCTGCGTGTACGCATGCTCCTTTGGAGGGGTCTGGTTCTAGATGGCCTGAACGCTACCTCCGCTAGGGCTACATTTCGTCCTCTCTGCTCATTAGTCACATGGTCCTGCATTGTGAGTAGAGCATTCTTCAATTCCTTCATCTCTTCCTTCAGCTCTGACATGCCCAGAGTCAGGGCTTCAATGCGAGTCAACAGTTCAGCCTGGCCATCCACCATTATCATGCCAGCAGGCCATTCATCATTACTCTGGAGGTACACTGATGGGCAGGAAGCGTTTGGTCTGGACCAGATTATAGCCAAGCTGATGCCGGCCACCCCAGCCAATGCTCCCAGAATTAGCTTGTATGATCGCGTCATTTCAGATACTTTTCAGGTATTCAGGCAGAAACCAATTCTGAGATACATTTTGGGAAAGATTATAGATATAGCCAGTGCTCTGACGTCACATTGACGTCGATTCTGATTGGTCAATCAAGGTATTCTGCCTTTTTCAGTGTTGTAATGGATGCAGTTCTATTGTAGAATCTAGGACTGTTTGTAGCAGAAGAACGAGTAAGGGCTCACCACACGGGAAGCAACACTACGCCTGCGTTCTCTTTTGGATCCACAGGGATCCACTGCGCTCCTCATGTGAATAGATGTAGATGTGGAATATATACAGTATATATTATCGGCTTCCTAGTCCTCCACTAGTCATTAGGGGCCATGAGGTCAGTGTTTTAAAAGTAGACAATTGATTGCTAACAAAACATGGGAATGAATGAATTACATTTTATTTTGCCTTCTGGAAACACAATTCTATTTTCAAAACATATTTTCCACACAATGGAAACAGTGGCACAGTGCAAAAAAGCCTCAATTACATTTGATTCTAAAATGAGCCAGCTAAAATTACTAGATTATACCAAATGTCTCAATGGAAGAGACCACTTCCAACCACTGCAGATGTGTTATATTGTAAGCTATTAACATACTCTACCATACAGATTGGTTAAAAAAAACATTTTATTCATTAAAATCAATTCCAGATTGCAGCTTTAACTAGATCCAGAAAAGCTCAAATTGAACTGCTCCATATACACACCCTAGAATGGACACAAGCAGCAGAGCCTAATGCACTGTGGCCATTTCTCTTTAACCATGTTGGTCAAGTAAAATAAATCAGTTTAATCCTGACAATATTAGTGATGCATGATGTAATTGCTATAGTTTGATAAATAGTATACTATTTCAATTAACCATGTAGGAATAAAGAATGAAAATGTATTAATATGTAACATATAATTCCATATAATAACAATACAAAAATAATAATAACAATTTGGTCCCCACTCCTTTGGGATATTTGTCACTGTATGTTTGCACAATGCACATACTGTATGGTGAAATGTGTCCTCTGCATTTAAACCATCAGGAGCTACGGGGTCAGCGCCCTGGGAGCAGTTTAGGGATTAAATATCTTGCTCAGTGTCCTGGCCCCATATACTGGGGTGACTGAGTGACTGACATAGTTGCAAGGGTCAGGGACCAGTCAGTTGATATCCACACCACAAGCAAAAAAAAGAAGAAAGAAAAGCAGGCAAAAGTCGCCATCTACTGGTAAAACACAGCATTAAATTATTTTACAGACTTTCTGGTCTTCCTGGTCTTTTTCACCTTTAGTCTCTTTTGAAGATTTGTGTTGTGTAATTTAATCATGAAACCCAATTTGTTGCATTTCCAAAATTAGAGCCATAACATAATTCAAAACCTACCATACTGTAGACCGGCCGAGGCGGGGAGGTCAACCAGTAACTTTCTGATTACCATATGGCCTCTCTACCCACCACTAAGCTAGGGCTGCCCTATCATGACTCAAGTCAATCTTACATGACAGACAGTATACAGTCAAATGAAGGAAAGAAATGCATTTGAGAACCAAATAAACAAGCTTAACATGAGTAAAGGAGCAGACAACCAAAAAGACTGCATCTCCTAAGCTGTTTATGAAGAGATATGCCTTTTTTTTGGGGGCGGAGGTATGACATGGACTGACCAAGGCCAAGCTTTACATAAAAACCTAATATGACAAATATGTCGTCCCTGTCGTATCAGTCGTCATATATGGTCGTGTTGTGAGCTTGTAGATCTGCTATTTTTGACTTTTGAAGTGTTGATACTTTTCACCTATAATGAAAGTGAAAGTGGGTCTGTGGGTTTTATTAACATTTAACCAATGAAAAGTATAAACAAGTGCTTGTGATCCAACGGAAAATGAGTTATTTTTTTCCATTTCCTGAAAAGTAATGGTTTTGGACAATGTTACCGCCCAACAGCGACAATACGAAGGAAGTCTCCCTTCTGCCGCTGTATATTGCCAATGTCTAAGGCTGCCTAATTATGGTGTGTTCACACGGGCAGATTAAAAGATACATGCTACCATTCATTTTCAATGGAAACCAGCGACATGAAGATACAAAGATACATCCGACGTTTGTAGCTGTAGCTCCAGCGACAAAGATACAAAGCTACAAATTCAAGTTGAGCTGCGTTCAACTTCCAGATACAAAGATACAAAGCTACAACTGTAGCTCTGATGTCCGCACGTTTGATGACGTCAGCGACCGCGTTGAGCAACACAGATACAAAGCAACACAGCGACAAAGATGCAGTGTATTTTTGTATCTTTGTATCTTTTAATCTGCCCGTGTGAATGCACCGTTACACATACTTAATGCCTTAGAATAATCAATGATTGCTTCTACGTTATCAACACATTCCATAGGCATCTCAGAGCTACAAATGTATCATAACTTTTACACAGCAAAGTTTTGACACTAGAAGTGCATTCATTTGTTTCTGATGCTTTAATCGTAATCATAATAGTCCTCGTCGTTCGTAAGGTCTGTGTCCTGTTCCACACGCCCCATACCCTCCCTATCCTCCTCTGCCTCCTCTTCCTCACATCTGCCCTCTGTCAGATAAGCCCTCCAATCTCTTCCGCCGCCGACAGACGGCACCCTGACCAGCTCCTCGCTGCAGAGTTCCTCGCTGGGCATCTCCACCCCGCGAGCTACCAGCAACCTGCTCAGCCTCTGGAGCTCGCAGGTGCAGTTCCAGGGGTTGCCGTCCAGGTAGAGAGTGCCGAGCCTGGGCAGGAAGTCCGGCAGGGTGTGGGGGAGCGTGGTCAGGTGGTTCCTGCGGAGATTCAGCACCTGCAGGCGTCTCAGTGTACGCATCGGCCCCTCCCGGATGACTGAGATGTGGTTGGCCTTCAGGTCTAAGCGGACCAGGCTTTCTGGGAGCCTGTTAAGCAGGAAGTGTATGTCACAAAAAAAGAGGAATGGAGTACAAGAGCTCAGTAAAGTTCATGTTTGTTCAGCAAACAAACCTTCCAGCACCTGGTAATTGTTTTAAGTTTGGGGAGTTAAATCCCCCCCCCCCACACACACGCACGCACGCACACACACACACACACACACACACACACACACACACACACACACACACACACACACACACACACACACACACACACACACACACACACACACACACACACACACACACACACACACACACACACACACACACACACACAAAAATGTGCATTGTTTCTTTGAAGTGTGAAAGAATAACTGATGTTTGGTGCGCATCAAATCACCAATGGCAATGGAACCGATGAGCTAAGGAACCTGTTTTAACAAATGCTTCATCTCTGTTTGTATTTAGATGACAAAACATACACCCACGTCTCGTTTTCTATAGATACACATATACATATAGATATAATACCCATCTGGAATTGAAGACAACAGATTTTGCTCCAGGGCCAGATTGGTGAGTTGCGCGTTGTTCTTCAGTGCATTGGCCTCAAAGGTCTTAATGGTGTTGTTCTCCAGGAACAGATGCCTCAACTGCCTCATTCCAGATACATGGTGGAAGGAGACCTCCTGGATGGCGTTCTGTTTACAGTCCAGCCTCTCTAGGCGAGGACCAAGTCTTCCGGGCAGCACCTTGAGGTGGTTGCCAGGCACGTCCAGAGAAGTCAGGTAAGGTAAACGCAGAGCACCGTCCACTGACACCAGTCGGTTGTGGGCGGCTGACAGAGAGGTGAGGTTCCAGAGCTGTGCCATCTCCCGGCTCCTCAGAGCTCGGATCTGGTTGCGGTCCAGGTTGAGGACTTTCAGAGATCTCGGGAGGTCGTTGGGAACCCTGGACAGCAGGTTCCCCGCCAGACGCAGCGCACTCAGGGATTTGAGTTGTGTGAAAAAAGCAGAAGGGAAAGATGTGATTCTGTTACTTCCCGTGCTCAACAGTTTAAGCTGGGCCAGCTTCATAGACCCCTGGACTGTCTCTATGCGGTTCCCGTCCAGGTACAAGCGTTCCAGCTTCACTAGACCTGAGAGGACGTTAGCTCGGAGTGTGGTGATGTGGTTACTCTGCAGGTCTAGCTCACGCAGTTTCTTCAGGTTTTCCAGGGTTGACTCCTGAAGAGTGTGGATCAGGTTGTTACCCACCTAAACAAAGAAATGTATTTGATAACATATGTATGTAGCCACAATATTAGTTTTACTTATTTGAAAGAAATCTCTTCTTTGTTGAAAAGTTAGCCTTTCTCTACCTTGAGTGTTTCCAGGCTAGTTGGGAGACCCCGGGGAACAAAACGTAGTTTATTCTTCTGGAGGTCCAGGTGTCGTAGTCTTCTATGGGCCCTAAAAAGCAATCAGAATGCCAAACCCCAGTCAATGTCTGAATGGAGATGATTACGATCATTTTCTTTTAATTTTTGTTATGTCATTTTAAAAAACTATATTTAATCAGTCTTTTCATATTAAATATTTTTAATATTCTATGTTAATTGTAATTTCTGTAACTAGCAGAGTAAAAATCTCAGACCCTACCTGAAAGCATTGTTCTCCACCACCTCCACCCCAGCTGAGGAAAGTACCACCTCCTCCAATACTGTCAGTCCTGACAAGTCTTGAACCTGAATCACACTTGTATATTAGCACTTATAGTAACTCAGTTATAGTAACAGCATTTATATCTGCAACTCTATAATATAGCATTTATATTTGCCAATGTTTACACTAGAAACACTAAAGTAATACTAAAACAAGTTAAATGTTGGGCTTAAATATATATATATATAAATATTGTATATATATATATATATATATATATATATATATATATATATATATATATATATATATATATATATATATATATATAGTATATATTTAATTGCTATACACTATATATATATAAATATATATATATATATATATATATATATATATATATATATATATATATATATATATATATATATATATATATATATATATAGTGAACTCCATATTCTCAAAGGGAAGTGTTCTCATTTCCACATAATGAATCAATGGGAATTATGGACAGTACAACCACAGATAAAAGGAACTTGATAACTTGCATTTTTGGACAGTGTACACTAAATCTATCACACAATGAATATCATTATGACTAAATAGCGCAAATGATTAGAAAGCAATTAAAACAACAAGAGATATTGAATGTCCTTGTATTGTTCTTTTATACAGAAATGATAAATGTATTAATACATTTGACATTAGGCGATGTGATTCATTCAATATTGTCACTTACCTTTACTTCCTTGATGTGGTTATAAGCCAGCCTTATTATCTTTGTGTCTCTAGATATCTGCGATGGAATAGCTTGCACCCTGAAACACTGCATGGACTGGACTGCTGCACTGTGGTCACACACACACTTCTTTGGGCACACACTGGTGCTGACCCATGGATGTGGATTAAACAGGATACTTAGAAGCAGGACTAAAGCAACCCCTAACATGACTACCCAATTTTGTGCAGCCTTGTAGACAAACTGCAACCCCCAATGAATCGAAAAATGTCTTACGTCCTCTTGCTCTGTATCTTCAAGACGGAAGAGGTTCTCTGCTTTTGGGAGGCAGGAGTATAAATAGAAGGCTCAGAATGACCCAGGGTGAGAGTAGAGGTCTCCTTGCTTCATTTGGAACAATGGCTGAGATGTTTGCCTTGGGGTTAGAAAAACAACATTTGACATGGACAGAGAATTAGCTGGCACCACAAGCTGGCTCCACGGACCGACCCTGTTTGTGGATGTGAGAAACTCCCTGATACACAATTTACAACCCATTCTGTGAAACCAATGCAATTTCCTTTCAGCACTGTTTGAATTCTAAAAGTGCTGCATGTCTGACTTGAAATTCTTTGAGAAGGACAGCCTGTGTGTGTTGACTGACATGGCAGACTAACTTAAGACCTCAATGAAGTCCATTGATTATTATAGTAGTCAATCCTAATTTACTGATCTCATTAACATTAGAGGCACTACGATCGTGTCTATTCACAAGAGGTCCAATACTTGGCAAATAATGCAAGAACATAAAACCTCCATTAAGAATATATGTTAAAACATGGAATCATAGGAGCAATTTTTTAACTCCTAAGAAAAGTAGTAAAAATAATTAGATTTCAACAAGAAGCTAAAGAGGGAATTAAAAGACTATGGTCTGTGTCCTCCCATGAGACAAAAGAATGGCTGACCGTGGTGAGTGACAGGATAAGAACTGGAGTGACACTGACAGGAAACCTTCCGACAAAAAAAAGAAAAGAAAAGTGCACTCCTTGGAGCCCTGCCAGGCCAGGTTGCCTACCCAGGGCTGTGTCGCAGCCTTTTATAGCACCACTATCATGCTAATTTGAAACATTTGGGGTGGCAGATCTTCCTTTGGCCTTTTGGCCTACTGGAAATGTGTGTGCAAGGTTTTCGCAGCAATTAGGCACTGTGTTCATGATTTTGTGGCATTTTGTGCGAAACGGGCCACTCCCACCAACATTGGAAGCAAATCTTAGCCAATCGGAATGGAATATGAACCATCAGACTGATACACCTTGATCACATTACTCCAGAGATAATGTCACATTATCTGTAGTTGTTCGCTGATTTGCATGAGGTTTGGACAAAATATGTAGTAGTAGCAAAAAAACATGCTTTGCAAAAATCTGCCTCATGATGGCGCTATAACAGGCTGATTTGAAAGATTTTGGGTGGAGGTACTTTATTGGCCTACTGGGACTGGGAGTGTTCATGCAAAGTGACAGTCAGACTCACACAGGAGAGAAAACCCTTAGGTCGTCCCGGCCTGGCGGGGATACAAACAAAAACAGGTTGTGCTTCAATCTCAGCACTGATCTATTGGCTCCTACGTTCGATTGCTTTTTCCCTGGTTGTGTGGCAGGCATTTGTAGTCGATGGATGCATCACATCCGTTGATCCGTATCCGATTTCGGATTTCCTGGTGTGATATTATTAGTGCTAGTGTACACTACAGTAAAGGGAACCAAGAGATACACACATATCCGAGCAGACCCTCTTAAACTGCTCCTAGGATCAGACAATCAGAGTGTGTTGTCGCACTGGATTCGATCACGGCTCTGATCGTTTTCCATTCTGTGCGTAGAAGAGAAAACATTTCAGGTTAGTTAGCCAGGGAAGCTATAGGCTAAAACTCACTCCACTCCCCATATAGCTGGAAGAAATGTCTGCCTCGGCCGGTTGCGGCTCCCCGTCAGCGGCGGCAGCCCAGACCACGACGTCCCTGGTCGGCCCCAGTCCCGGCACAGGGATGTCCATGTTCCGCTGGCTGGAGGTGCTGGAGAAGGAGTTCGACAAGGCGTTCGTGGACGTGGACCTGCTGCTCGGCGAGATCGACCCGGACCAGGCCGACATCACGTACGAGGGGCGGCAGAAGATGACCAGCCTGAGCTCCTGTTTCGCCCAACTCTGTCACAAAGCACAGACCATCTTTCAGCTCAACCATAAAGTAGAGGTAAGATCTACTACTGTTTGGCATTGTAACATACTTTGTGTCAGTGGTGGAAGGAAAGTACATGTACTGTACTTAAAGTACAAATCTGAGGAATTTTTACTGTACTGGATTATTTTCAATCTTCGATCAGTTCTTTTACTTCTACTCCACTACATCTCAGAGACAAATATTGTACTTTTTTACTCCCTTGCAATTAGGACTCACAACAATTGGACATTCTGCATAATGAGTACTTTTACTTTTGGTACCTTAAGTACATTTTGATGCCAATACTTGTACTTTTACTCAAGTCAATTTTGAATACCGGACTTTTACTTGTAACAGAGTATTTCTTCATTGTAGTATTGATACTTTTACTTTACTTGAATTTAACTCTGAGAGTGTACAAATAATACAATTGCTTATATTTGTACACTCGGTTATATTGATTGACGATTTTCCTGTGTGGGTTCTTGTTGTTGTTTTTGCTTTTATATGAATACATATTGGACTGAATCTTATGACAGCTTGAGTGATGGTGTTTCAATAACCCACCCTTGCTTTCCCTGCCAAATGCCAACTACTGTCTAGGTTGATGCCATTGATTTGGAAGTATTTCTGTGCAGCGAGAAAGTTAAGTTTAGATGGTTTAATTAACGGACACATCAAGTCAACACACACACACACACACTCACTCACTCACTCACTCACTCACTCACTCACTCACTCACTCTCACTCTCACACACAAAATATGTATCTATGTCCACATAAACAGAAGTGTAAGAATGCCTTGTACCAAGGACATACACACTGTCTGTCAGTGCAGTCAGACAATAGGAAAACAGCCAGTTACAAAGTGCCTATAAGGCAGAACATTGTCACATACAATAATTTTGGTATACTTGTCAAACACAGCAGACATCGATCATGGATAAAGGAAACAACGCCTCCTCCAAATTGAGCGGCTTCCTATAATAGCTGATACTGAGCAGTACCTTGCTAACTGTTTGTCCCTCCTTTTGGAGAGGCCGGCCATTTGAAGGCCCCTCACAACCAACTTGTGCACGTGCCCAAGGCTACCAAAGATTTTTTTTTAAAACAAAGGTTTACATCTGTAGCCTAACTGTGAGATGACTCTGTAAAGAAAGAGGAAAAAGAGCACAATAGACTATAGTGTCTCTAAAAAACATCTCCTTAGTATTTTGTGAATCAATATTGCATTCTGTCCCCCATCACAAAACAGAAGAGCACAGTGGAGGAAAAACTTGGCAGCTAATGCAGTAATTATCTCGACTGGCCTTGATTTAACCTCCAAAACATTGAACATCTAATACAAGTGCTCTCATTTCTAAAGCTGACTTTGCACAGAGTACCTCTGAGTTCCATTTGTGTGGTCTCTCTAACTCTTAACTAGTCATTAGCTTCTGTTTGAACAAATGTTTTAATAGGGACTTGCTCCATATTTGTTTAATGTGTGCATCCCGGCTGGATGCCAGGTTTTGGCAATCATTAAACCTGTCTGGTTTACAAAAGGTATTTTATTTATGTATTTACATTTAAAAACATTTTCCCATGGACCACCTGCATGCACTAGTAGTCTGTGGACTATTGGTTGAGAAACAGTGGGATGCATAGACATGGGATGCATGTAACGCCCAGGATTTGAATCCGGGTCTACCGCGTGGAAAGCCAACATCTTAACCGCTAAACTAAAGGGAATTCCCTATTGAATATATTTATTAGGCAAAAAAGGTAAAACAGCACAGTTACATTTAAAAAACTTTGTCTAACAGGTCCGTTCATAAAAGTCCTTGCGGACTTGTTTCCCAGGTTGTTTCCCTATAGCCCAGGTATAGGTATATTAGACTTTTAGGTCATCAGGCTGAGGTTGTGAGCCACTCTGCTACTCATAGCAAGTGTTACCAAAGCACTAATCTTAGTCCATATCCCCACCCAACACAACCAGGTTGATTCTTAGTCAGGGTGGTGGTCCCTGGTTCACAATCAGTTGAAAGCCCCTGCTCTACAGTTTAAAATACACCACCTACTGTATATGTGTACTATGTTGTATAATACTTGGCATTACTAAGTTAATTTATTTCCTGAGTTTTGGTCATTGATATTTAAATTTATACTGATATTTGGTACAATTGTGTACAATTTAATGTCTTGCTTTTGTTTTATGGGACTTTAATCAAGCTGTCCACGATCAAATTCTTCTTAAGGCTTCGATGCCTGGCTTAAAGGGATACTTCACTTTCGGGCCGGGGAAACATTTAAAAAATATATTAAAAATAAATGAAAAAAGTTATGGAAAATTCATGGCCCCCTCACGCATTAGTAGGACACTCTAATGCGTGAGGGGGCCATGAATTTTCCATAACTTTTTTCATTTATTTTTAATATATTTTTTAAATGTTTCCCCGGCCCTAAAGTGAAGTATCCCTTTAAGGTTCTAATGTTCCGGCCATCATCATTTTAATGAAAAGTGCCATGTACTGTAGTGGCCGGTGCCTCAGGAGGTAGAGCGGCCACTTCTGAATTGGAAGGTTCCCAGTTCGATTCCCGGCTCCTGCTGGCTGCTTGTCAAAATGTCCTTGAGCACGACACTTACCCCTAAATGATACTGATGAGCAGGTTGATGCCTTGCATGTTTAGCTCTGCCGTCGGTGTGTATACAGTATGTGTGTGTGTGAATGGGTGAATCTAATGCACATTGTGAAGTGCGTTGGTTAAAGGTGCTATATAAATGCACTACTTACCATTTATGTAGCACAGAATAGCCGAGGATACACGTATTGCGGATGGACAATTTATTGCAGTACTGAACGTGCTCTGGGTGTCAGGTAGCCTACCTGAGGACTTGGTGTCAAATGTTTGTTTTGTATATTATCACTGTTATGCTTAGCTGACCATCACTATTCAGCAAATGTAAAAAGAGAATCTCTATTCTTGAGAGGCTGAGAGCAGAGAAGTACGTCCTAGAGGCATTACCAGCACATGTTAACAATGTGTTTCCTGACATAGGATCATTTAGTCACCAAACAAGCCTGTTTTTCAGGCTATAGGCATGCATGTCTGAATTGAAGTCTCATGCTTAGCTGTAGTAATCAATGAAAGAATTTTAGCATGAAATTAAGTGTTTAAAGGCCTATATTTTAACAGTTGCATGAAAACCTGGAATCAGTCAGGGTGCAGTTGCAGTACAAACATGTAAACAGAGTAACAAGAACAACAACATGACACCACAGTAAATGGTCTGCTCTCGCTCATCACCTGTCCACCCCAGGCCCAGTTGGTGGACCTCCGGTCGGAGCTGACGGATGTGCAGGCGGAGAGGACCGTGGTGGAGAGGGAGGTCCATGACCAACTCCTTCAGCTTCACTCGCTTCAGCTGCAGCTCCATGCCAAGCACGGCCAGACAGACGAGGACTCCGAATCCATTAAAGACAGACTGGTACGTCAACGTGAATGCTAAGGACAACCTATAAGCCATACTTTTTCAGCTTGAGACCCAAAAGATAAATGTGGTGTCTCCCGAGGACCCAAACTTACAAAAATACACACCTTAATTATCCACGTAAGCCCTTTGTAATATTTAAAATAGACGATACACAAGCTCAAAACGCAACACGAGGTGCTGTGAGCTTGTAGATCTGCTATTTTCACTATTTCTTAACCTTTTTTTAATTTATTTTTTATCAATGGATTTATTTTAATTAATAAAATGTAGGCATGCACCGATTTTACATTTCTGGCTGATACCGATAACCGATGTCAACATTGCTGTTATGGTCGATAACCGATGTTTACCAATGTCGAATATCTGTATAAAAACAAGTTCAAAATGTGTCCTTTCTGAAAAAGGATATAAACACTGAATTTGAAAAAGCATTGTCTCTTTATTCCAAAACTAGGGATACACCATATTGGAAATTTGGCCCATATCCCAACACAACAGCTTGAGTGTAGTATTTCTATTAAAAAATGTTCCAACACAAAAGGCTTTTTCAGCTTCACATTCAAACAATTATCATAAAATAAATCATTTGAAACATTTTAGGAAACGCAAAAAATAGACTTTTACTCGAGACCTGTACACATGTGTCTCAACCCATTTTTCATTTTGAAACACTGCTATAAGCTATCAAACCATCAGACGGTGCTTTGAGAAAGTATAGAATGATGGAAAAAGACACAATGACAAGCCTTCCCTGTTTCTCAGTCTCTGCATGAGCGTCTTGCTTCTGATTCAACTATTTATTATTTCCCCATATCTGCTATACTGTATTATCACATCACCAACTCAGGGCTGCAGCTATCGATCATTTTGTTAGCGATTATTCTGTCGATTACTTTTTCGATGAATTAAATAATCGCGAAGTAAATTCTTTGAATACATCAACAAATTGACATGAAAATGTTCTAAAAAACAAAATCGATCGTCTTTTATACTTTGTCCTACACCGGTGTCAAGCAAAAATAGGCGATCGAATCACAACATGCTGTGAGCTTGTAGATCTGCTATTTTGGGTATTTTTCTACTGTATTTTAAAAAGAAAAAGAAAAAGAAATAAAAGTATACAAAATCTATTATTTTTCATATCTATTCAATCGATTAGTTCGATTAACTGTTGCACCCCTACTGAGGTTTGAATTCTTCTAATGTTCGACTCCTTTCTCCTCTCTCCCTCAAAGCCTGTACCAACAGTGGAGGACATGGTGAGTTTGCGCGTTTGTGTCCCATCGCTTAATGTTTGTTTGTTTCAAACATGTCAGTGTGTGACTATGTGTCCCATTGGTGTGTGTTTGCAGCCGTATATACGTATTGTGTCTTTTGAGGATTGCCCAAAGTACTAGCAAATATATACTTTGCTAGCCTCACCCATTTAGTTAGAGACTTCCCTTTTCATTTGCTGTCTGTAGCATCTACCTCCACCATTTCCCCCCCCTCCCTTACATCCCCTCTTTCTGAGCCTTAGCTGTGACCCTGTCACAATGTCTCATGGGCAATGGGCAACATTTGAGTCCTGACCCATGGATTGAGAAACATTGTAGCCAGGCTGCTGCGCCAGTGGACCGTAGCGCTAATGAAAACAGACAAGCTCTCATCGTATCTCCAACACGATTTGCTGCTCTTTTTTCCTCTCTCTCTCTGCGTCTCTCTTTCTGTCGTTGTCTCTCTCTTATTATCATATCATTCTTGCTCTTGCTGTCTCTCTCGCTCACTTTAAGTGACATTTATACTTGATGATGTTGTACGAGGTCGTGGTCGTTTGACAGAAATTTGATTAGCCTTTAGTATTTCTCAATTCTCTCACACGCGCACACACTCTGGTTGAGAACCACACTTGGGGTTTTAACCACTTTAAATCTGGTGTCCCTATTTGGGGACGGCAGGTGAAAAACATTTTCGAAAAACCTACTAGAAACATCACAGTGTGATGCATTGTTAGCTTTTAGATCGAAAACCTTTTGCTATTTTCGTGCGACACATCGTACAACGAAGTATAAAATAGGGCTTAAGTGGTTAAGCCATCGCTGTAGCATTCCAAAAGAATACAGAAAAGCTAAAGTTAACTCAATCGTGTGTGTGTGTGTGTGTGTGTGTGTGTGTGCGGTGTGTGCTTGTTAGGAACGGGAGCTGGAGGCCAGTAAGAAGGAGAAGGTTCGGGAGGTGAAACTGGAGGCGGAGGTGCGGCTCAACAAGAAAGAGAACGAGGCCCTCCGCAGGCACCTCGCAGTACTGCAGGCCGAGGTGTACGGGGCCAGACTGGCTGCTAAATACCTGGATAAGGAGCTGGCTGGCAGGTAGCAGAGATTCACGCACCATTCAAAGTTACAATTACTCCCTGAAGAAGAATAGTGTTTGAGATAACTCATAGTGGATAGTCAAAGTAACACGGTAACAAATCAAAACTAACTTGCAAGACCATCAAAGACCTACGTTAACCATATGAACCCTAGTGTCCCTATTCTGGGGGGATAGCCTATCCACAAGCTCTACAAGATCGTAGCTCGGCTATTTTCAGCAAAGACGTTTGGTGTAGAATTAAAAAGGAGGGGACCAAGTATATAGACCCCTGGTCAACTAGGTATATACTGTATGTTTAGTAGTTTAAAAAGACGTGTTATTTAATACACACACTTCATGGTCAAGGGAGACTTTGGATCCCTACTATGAAACCTTAGTAGAGAACACCCTTCTTTACTGTATTTGAAGTATGGACAGAATGTTCAGATATAGGAAAGTCGTCCTGTTTTATTGGACACATCAAATGCAGCTTGTAAGTTAAAGCTCTATTATGTAAATCTGTTCTGTGAATTAAATGTTATTTTGTCCAATCTGTATGGTAGTCTAGTATGTTAATACAATATACAATTGTGGTGGATGTATTTGCTCTCCCTGCTCTTCTATTGAGCCATTTAGATCCTCTGTCTAGGTTGGACACAACCTTTGACACAATCCTATTTCTGGCTTGAAAGTAGTACAATTTAGGCATTTAGCAGACGCTTATCCAATTTGTATAGTCAACAAATTACAGGGTAAATTAAATGGTCAAGTAAATAGATTGAAATAGATATTATTTCTAAGTACAAGGTAACTAGGATACCAGGTAAACATCAAACTTAGCCTCTGTCTAAACAATATGCTATCTAAATATCATCCATCGCATGTATGAACAAGTAACCGACATACCACATACCACAACTAACATCTAGTGCCTGATTGACTGCTGGCTATTCTTTCAGGGTACAGCAAATCCAGCTGTTGGGACGTGACATGAAAGGGCCCGCCCATGATAAACTGTGGAACCAACTGGAGGCCGAGATCCACCTCCACCGGCACAAGACGGTCATCCGAGCCTGCAGGGGCCGCAACGATCCAAAGAAACCTCTACCCTCTCCTTTAGGACATGTGAGTGTCAGAAAGACTGAAGAATTAGCAGTCGAGAACAGTGGTTCTTAACCCATTCAATCCGGGAAAGCATCTACAAAATGTCTTCTAAATCCTAAAATGTTTCTGAAAACCATATCAGTGGTGCTCAAACCTTTTCATGTCAAGGACCCCCAAAATTATATGTATTTGGCCGCGGACCCCCATCTCAAAATATTTAGTTCCAGGTAACCCCCAGAAGCAAAGATTTGAGTTACCAATGTTCCCTTTAAAAATATATATATTCAAAGATTTGCACACATTTTCACAATTTTTCTAAAAATTGCAGATCTACAAGCTCATAGCGCAGAAGCTCGTAGCGTGAGCTTGTATATCTGCTATTTTTTAATAGCCAAAGTATAGAATAATGGTTATAGCTAAAATCTAAAATGACACAGATGCGTTCCTGGATTGAATTGGTTAAACCTTTTAATTATAAAGATCACCAGTTGGATATGATTTAGGACCAAATTTAGTGTACAAATCTGTACTAAGAGTTATACACTCTTTTTGGGACCCCCTGAAACCTCCTTAAGGACCCCTGAGGGGTCCCCGGACCCCACTTTGAGAACCATTGCTCCAGATGTCAGCAGCTTCAATCCAATTGGTTCTTTACTGTGAATAATCAGATTACTGATATTAAGTTCCATTGAAATTAGTGCATGTACACAAAGTAATTACCATAAGTTAATCAAGCTGCATGACCACTGATACAATGACATAGATGTAAATATATGAACAAATATCTTGGCTGATTTCAGGAGCCAGACTGCCTGAAGAAAACCCAGGGTGTGGGCCCCATCAGGAAGGTGGTGCTGGGCAAAGAAGATCATGAGGGCTTGGGCATCTCCATAACGGTATAAAGTCTACCTGCCTTCAGTCACAACCACAGCACTATTACTTTGAGGGCATTCACTACTGCTTTGACTTGAGAACATCTGCTTTGACTTTGACTTTTTGAGACACCTGTTTAGTCACACCTTTGAGTCATCTTCTTTGAGCTGTATCAAATACTATTTGGAAACCACTAGATATTCCTTGTCATTTGGATACCAATTGTGGGTGGGGGTTTACCATCATGTTTATCAGATAGGTTATTGTAGAATACTTTATTGGCAGTTAAAAAAATCACAATGTCATTAATTAGGAAAACGACAACGTGGACTATGCACAAAAAGCCATAGCTTGTTTCAATTGTGGTTTTCATTGTGGTCCACCTAATATGTATTATGTGTATTAATATACATAATATATACAATCTACACTACGTTGGCTGACAGATTCTGTATCATTTTTGTGAAAACATGTTGGGGAAACAATCTGCTGGTCCACATACTGTGGATGTACTGTGGATACATATGTGTCTCTTATTGTGGGATTGTGTGTGTGTGTGTGTGTGTGTGTGTGTGTGTGTGTGACACACACAATTTCTCGAGCCTGGTCGGTGATCTGTCAATCATTATCTGTCCAATAAAAGAAGCAGTTATACCTTCCACATACACATTTCCTTATAGTGTTTTAGAACACACTGTAATGGGCTGGTCATAACTCAAAAGTATGTCAGGAGAACATTTGACGGGGTTGCAAAGAACAACGTTTGTGTACTAGGTTCTTGGTCTTAAAAAAACACAAACCTTTGGGTCCTGGTGTAGAGTTAAGCACCACCACTATCTGTGTAATATTGTCTCCACCCAGGGTGGAAAGGAACACGGCGTGCCCATCCTGATCTCAGAGATCCACCCCGGCCAGCCTGCTGAACGCTGCGGCGGGCTCCATGTGGGGGACGCCATCCTGGCAGTCAACAGCATCAACCTCCGAGACGCCAAGCACAAGGAGGCTGTCACCATACTCTCACAGCAGGTACGATATGGAGACATTTGAGATTTTAGAAATGTTATGATGGGTTGTAATTCTATACGGGCAAATCATCAAGTTGGTACTAAACGACACTAGGATGAATAGAGCGTCGCAGTTCCCGCCCACTTCCTGTTTTTTTTGGTGCCGGAAGAAAAAACTCAATGCATTTTTCCATTGACATTTCCAAAAATATTTATATCTATTAATTTAAGCCTCGAATCAAGCCATCATGACATGACATGAATCATGACCATAAACGTTTGATTCTGTGATTTTTTTTTTGTTGAAAACGGCAAAACAAAGGGTATTTATTAAATATAGTATATCATATAATTAAATATAAAATAAAAAAAAATCACAGAAAAAAACGTTTTATGGTCATGATTCATGTCATCTCGTGATGGCTTGATTCGAGGCTTAAATTAATAGATATAAATATTTTTGGAAATGTCAATGGAAAAATGCATTGAGTTTTTTCTTCCGGCACCAAAAAAAACAGGAAGTGGGCGGGAACTGCGACGCTCTATACTAGGGCTCTTAACGGTACATGCATTCATATTGAACCGCTTGGTACGAACGAGGTGCTTGGTTCGGCTCGTGGAGTGTTTCTGGTTAAAACCAAAATATTCCCAAATGGACGATGTCACTGAGCTAACAAGCTGATTAAATGAGCTAACCTGGCCCTATGGTGGAATGAAATTAAGGCGCACCGTGGACCAGCAGTTCTCATTTAGTGACAATCTCAGCCACTCCTATAAATACTGTAGATAACATTAGCTACTGAGGCTTTCCCAAGTTCAATAAGGCAAAATCAAGGAAATCTCTCTTGTATTATCCTTTTATTTCTGTATCGAAAATTAACCAACAGTGAATTTTATAAACCATTACACCCCTAATGAATACAGAAAGTGATCAGACTAAAGTGGTGAATGGAGCAGTTAACAAAGGCATGTTGTTTACTTGAGAGTGCAAATCAGTTTGTTTGTACAAGGAAACATACACAACAAAATCCTGAGTGTTAATACCCGTAAGTTTTCACTCTCAAAGTTAAATAAACACTCAGGCTTTTGCAGTAGACCTACCACAGACCTTTCACTAAATATACAGTATCGCACTGTGGTGCAGAAACGGCACTCACTTGTTGATTGGGTGTGTGCATGCATGTGGATGTCTCCCTCTCCAGAGAGGGGAGATAGAGTTTGAGGTGGTGTATGTGGCCCCGGAGGTGGACAGCGATGACGAGAACGTGGAGTACGAGGACGAGAGTGGCCATCGCTACCGCCTCTATCTGGACGAGCTGGAGGACAGCAGCGCAGCGGCACGCAGCAACAACGGACACGCGGATGCAGCCTCGCAGGGTACCGCCACATAACACATTATTTTTATGCTTTCAGCACGCGCATTAATCTGGAGCTACTTAACCGCGCAAGCATTGAATAACCTTCACTATCTGGTAGGGACTAAGGTTAAGGTTTATAACAGTACTGACCCTTATGTAGTCATTACTACACCAGAGTGTAACACTGTGTGTAGTATTGGCACTGTAGTGTCATTACTACACAGTGTGTTAACCTTTTTTTTCTTAACATTCGTCACCAGGGGTGTAGTTCTCGCTTCATGCGCCACCACGACGTACCACCAGTCTTTTGAGCAAGAATACGCGGACGCTCGTGCCCGCGTTACTGCGTTCCCATACTACTGTCACACTGCTACATGTGATAGCATATACTGCTGTAGTAGTAGTGTAGCATGTAGATTAGTTGTTGGAAGGCTACTTGGGAAAACAATAGCCAGTAGTTAACACATTGAATGCCAATCGCGTAGATCTACGCGAACCTATTTAAAGCCGCAGCATGCCAGTCGCGTAGATCTACGCGAACCGCCGATTCGCGTTGAAAATTTTCCAGGTGCACTTTCGGATTTTTTTTATCCATTTCCGGTTCCGGTTTGATGACCGGAAACAGAATTATTTGGGATCCGGTTTTGACGATCACGCCGGCTCCGATTCTAAAGCGCACACTGAAACTCAATTGTCTTCCTGTAGTTTTTTCTCCTCGCATATCACTGTTTAACGTAATCCGCTCTAACTACAATCATGGAGCTCCGTTTGACATGCGGTTTTCACTGGGAGATAGTGAGATGTCGCCGATGTAAACAGACCGTGTACGGCTCAATCTTAAGGATTTTAACAAGATCTATGGCGACATGAAAAAAACAAAAAAACAACAATAACACGTTGGCACTGGTGAGTACATTATGAGATTAACCTCTGGCAGTCAATGTGTTAAAGGCACTTCACCGATTACCGTTTTTTTTTAAGTCTGACCTACCGATACCGGTTTTACCGATTTTCTATCAAAGAACTAGACAACTTACTAGAATTTATTCAGGCCGAGTACAAGTACTTATATATATATATCATAATAGCACAATATCCAAAATCACAGACGATATCCAGTCTAATATCATTATGGCTATAATATTGATGCCCTTACACCCCATCAGACTCTGTGCTCTCCATTCAGTAGAATGCAGTGGTCTAGCCAGGGCAATGAAGTGAAAGATCAAACTCGTTTCACAAGCCATAGTCAGGACAGGATAGCCTAATCTTATTAGCGTCCATCTTCGTTTTTGTTTTTCCACCATCACAGGTTGATTCTATTATCCTTAGGTTCTATAAATCAGGGCATTCCTTTGAAAAGTTATAAAAAAAAACTAAAACTAAACAAAACATTTTAACTAGGTTATGCACCCAAAAATCAAACATCAAACAAAAAATATATATTTCATAATACTGGTGTCTGTGCTCACGCGTGTGCATGTGACTTAATAAAATATGGCATCCCCCCCAGTTAAAAAATCACCATTACGCCACTGTTCGTCACTCAGCATGTGAAAGAGGAAAAACAAAGATGCATGTTCTTTGTGAGTCTCAGTATTGGATCATTGAATCATTAGAGACAGTGGAACTGGTTACATCAAACTAATCACCCCTTGACAGGATATTTTTTAGTTGAGCCATGCAAGTGCAAAACTGTGTGTGTGTGTGTGTGTGTGTGTGTGTGTGTGTGTGTGTGTGTGTGTGTGTGTGTGTGTGTGTGTGTGTGTGTGTGTGTGTGTGTGTGTGTGTGTGTGTGTGTGTGTGTGTGTGTGTGTGTGTGTGTGTGTGTGTGTGTGTGTGTGTGTGTGTGTGTGTGTGTGTGTGACTCTGTGCAAATCTGTCCACCAGAGGCTGCTGAAAAGGCCTTAAACTAATTTGGGCTGGAACGCAGCCATGTGGCTCAACTATGCATACCTCTAGGGTTGCCTTACTTAAAATTAATTTGGGCATTATGTAGGAGTTATCTTGAAAATAATCTGTCTCTCTTTCCGTCACTTGTCTGTCCACCACTATAGCCTTGGAGAAGATGTCCGTGAGCGACGGGCCGGAGAACGGTGACACAGGGATCTCTAGCGAGACGCCCTCAGAGGAGACCCCCTCCAAGGCTGCAGAGTCCACAGACAGCTCATCCTAGAGGCTTGGAGGTTGAACTCCAGGCCCTGGGGTTTTGGAATGTGGGAAGGCGGGCGGAGAGACGAGGCTACAGGACGGTTGGTGGAAAATTCTTCTCCATACCTGGATATCAAAGCTTGGTCTACAAGGAAAGTGGAAAGAGGCACTCTGTTTAAAATAATTTCCCCTCCTCCGGGAGGATTTGGGTCATCGACCGTTGTTTTTTTTGGGAGAGGGTGCCAGGGTTTGATGGGGGATGTGTTTGGGGCCTGAATTAGTCATAACGAAAGAGCGACCAGTTTGGGTGAAAGCGGCGCTGTTAAACAGAAAAAGAAGCTAGTGTTGAGCTGTGAGCTCAAAACAACTGAACTGCGTTGTGCGATATGTTTTTATTTTTGATTTGTTGTCATTGTTTCATACATCTGAGATTATTCTTGCAAGGGGTGACCTGAACCCACAGGCTAGCTGAATTAATTGGTAAAGGGCAGGAGGAAGGAGTTGCCATTGAAATGGGAAACATGCAGTTTTATTATGGAGGAAGAAAGCAGAATTGCTGTGGCTCACGAGGCTTTCAGAGTTGACTTGGAGTCTAAGTTATCTGTTTTCAGACTAGTTTATTGCTTTGTATAGTTACTGACAGCTTCCTCCCATACACTAAAGACTACACTTTCCTTACATGCCTAAGGATGACTATCATACTCAATGGGGGTAATATGTACTGATGTCTATGCCAATAATAATGTATTAATATCAGAACCGTAATGGTTCGCTGATCAACTCGGTCTGAGCGAGTACAGAAGTGGGTTTACCCCCATGTTATGTTTAAAGAGCTATTTGTTATTGCTGAGCCTTTTTCTTTCTTTCTTTCTTTCTCTTTCCTAAGTTCTTCCACATTTATCGGAGCTCATGAATAGTCAGCTATCCATACTGACCACTCTAGTGTTCATGTCAGCACATAAAAGCTGAGAACTTGTGGAGCAGGAAATTCTTTTTTCCAGGCCTGACAAAAACATATATTAAGTACATGACATATAGTACGATATACCGTAGTTTTAATACACTGTAAGCACGTTCATTATAAGAACAGTTAAGTCATTCACAAGTAATTATACACCATCTTTATCAAATTTTATAAATGCGTGTTTATAATTCAAGTATCGTTGAGTTAATGATATGCTACATCTCATGTTTTAGAAAACCGTCCTCATAATACGTCTGTGATTCATGTGGTTTTATTAATGTGTGATTGTAATGCATTATAAATACACCACAATCATGAAATTCTAATTATGGAGAGAATGTTCTATGAATGTGTACTCCTTAGAAAATGTTTTAAAAGCAGTCAAGTTTGTTAAGTCTAGCTTTGGTCTCTAGCACAGTCGGCCTCGAAATAGAGGGACAATCTTGTTCTACAACACCCTTCCATTCACACCCAAGACATTTAGCTCGTACACAAAGACATAAGAATGAGTGACCAGGTGTAGTCCAATGCTCAAGGATTGAATATGGGACATGTCTCATGTCTCAGTCCTTGACTAAAGCTATACTTTCAACCGAAACCGTTGACACTTTTTTTCAATTGAGAATGCATCTTTCAACAAAGTAAAACTTAGCCTTTAGAGACCAACCAGAGTCTCCTTCATGCTTTGTTGGTAAAGGTTGTAAAGGCAGTGTATATATCAATATCTGGGGGTAGTATGTCCTTTTTTAAAGTATTTTTTGCTTTTGAAGGACAGGACAGTACAGTGAAGAGACACTGCAGACAGCATTAAAGGAGAGGGTGACATGCAACACATAGCATGTCATGACCCAGGATATTATGGATTGGAATTTGTGCCTGTGTAGTATACACACATACATGGGTCACCCATGTCGATCACACCACCTTTAGTGTTAAATGCAGTATACTGTGTAGAGTAGACTATGGTTCTGAATTCATAGATATATACTGGGGTGATGTGAGAACTGCTCAAATTCTTTCTGATATTTAAAGGGGTGCCCCCCCCCCCCAACATAAATATAAATCTACAAACAGCGTTGCATTGACTCCTTTGTCTTTAGACTAAAGGAGATTTATGGTAGTTTGAATTTGTCCTCCCAGTCATGTATTCAGGAGGACAACTTATTCTAAGGAGTGTTGTACAACATCACGTGTCAATGATGTATACTGATAAAAATATGTTATGTATGTACGTTTGGCTTTTTTGGGAAATTAAATCAAGCAACCAAATATGCCAAATATCTAATGAACTCTCACAGATTAATTAGATCAATTATCTCTCAGAGAATCAGTGATACAGAAGGCCGGGTCAACATTCCGTTCAGGTGAATTATGAGTGAAATGCCCCGTTAATGCAGAGCATCACATGGTAACGTTACTGATATCTGTATGGACCGTTGTTTGATATGTGTTTATATCTTTGTCAGTCTTACATGCTGTATGAAACCACAATTTGTCGATTGTGCCATAGAATCAATAGTATTATTTATATAGACACAGCTCTGACCCCATTCTGTGTCCAAACACGACGGCCCCTACACAATTGTGTTATGATATGATTAAATAGTGACAGTGAATCTTCTACACACCCATAAGATGATTAAGAAATGTCAATGTACAATTTTACAAACGCTTGTTGTCTTGTCACACACTGTATTAAGAAATGCTCAGTTTTCCAGAAAATTAAAACCAGTGCAATATCTGTATTTATTTATTTTACCCCTTTTCTCAAACAACATATCTTAGATTTTTTTTTGTATCTATAGTTTCTCTAGATTTGGTCTTTGCTTGTCCCTCTCTCTACTGCTGATGTAATGTTTCCTAGTTGGCAGCCTGTGCACTTTGCTTGCCACGCTTTGGCTCCCTCACCTCTCCATACCCAAAGATAGTGAAAACTGTTGTTCCCCACTAAATGGGTTCAGACCGGGAAAACATTTTCTTCTGTGACTGCTTGAAGGCCCTTTGACACATTCAGACCAGTGAAATGTGAATACTGACAGTTCTTCCTTGCAGGTTGTCTAAAAGCATTTAGACCGTCACTGTTAGCATCGGCTTGTATTGGAAGAGGGAGAGATTATGTTGTCAGTGCTGAGTTTCTCTTGGGATACTCAGCCTGGATTGTTGCCTGTTTAAAACCAAATCATATGCATAAATGCAAACAGGAAAGAATCTGAAAAAAGACAAAAACGCTTGTTTTAATTTTGTATTTTAATTTATAGGCAGTTCGAAACGCGTGAGAATTCTCATCTCATCATCTCAACCAAGTCAAATCTTTGTTTTCTCAGGGCCTCGTAAGAACAGAGGTGAACTTAAGCAATAAAGTGCTCGTGCCCCCCCCCCCTTTATTTGCAGTGCGCACACATCTGTATGCACTAAAGAATAGACACAAAACTGCGCATCAGTGCGCTTGTGGCTGCGAGTCACATGTAGGAAGGCCCTAGTGAACCTTAAAACTGAATGTGGGATAGTGTGTCATCAGGCTGAAGCTCGCTCACATAGCCTCTTTACTCATCCATACATGTGGCAGGATGTTCAAACTGTATGACAATCTGTACATTTAAAAGTGTGTGGCCTCACGACGCTATCCCTTAAGCCTTTGTTCCTTTTTTTTCTTCAGGGTGATGTTTTTAACGAAGACATGCTTAGTTGAGTTTACAACCTGAGGTGATAGCTTAAGCTTTAAGCCTGTTGTCCAACCACCACTGGCACTGCATGTCATGCATATCCTCGAGAATAACTACCGCCAACACGCGGGAACAATGGCTCGATAGTTTGTTCACCAGATTGTTTACCTTCCCATGCCTTGTTCATGTTCTTCTGTTTGTCTTTGTTGTTTCCCCCCCCCCCCTATTTTTGTTACTATATAACTTTTCGCGGTTTGTTTTTTGTCACGTGTTTCGGAACTCTTGAACGATTTGGTATAAATGTGTTATATATCTCTGTAGTTACTGTATAGCCTACAAGTTATAGGAATGATTCAATCTTTGAATAAAGTTCAGTTTATTTGCCCAATGGTTTTTATTTGTTTCAGACCTTTCTTTAACCCGGGGGGTAAATGTACGTTGTATTGAACTATATCTTTCTTAAAGGTCAGCGATAGATGGGCAAGGCCAATGTTGCCTACATTTCATAAAAAAAAGGCAATCCACAGTGCTTTACATTAGGCATAAAGGGTTATTTAATAGGAAAAAGAATAAAAAGTTTACACTTAACGTGTATGTTTTCAAAGGATTAAACGTTTAATAACTGAAGCGAATAAAGCAGATGAATAAAACAAAATGAACAGTGGCCTTTTAAATAGGCTTCATATGTGTGTAATACACACACATGAAGCCTATTTAAAAGGGCACTGTTCATTCTATTTTATTCATGTGTATCAATGTCTGCTACTGACCACCAGGTGGCAGAAAGGTTACACATTTACTGTACCTGTTTCACAGTGAACCTGGAGAATTTCCTGGAGAATCTAAAGTGGTATTTTCTCAAACTTAGTTCAGCTACTCAAAGAGGTGCTGTGGTCATAATAGCACTATTTGAGAAACAAGTTGAAAAGTAAAAGTGCAGAGTAAAAATGGTCTAACTAACACATGGTTTTAAACAATAACCTAAATCTCAGTTGTGTCATTATGAACCCTTATCATCAGTGGGTGTATCTGTAGATTCAGTCATTCTGTCAGGGGGAGAGGTGTTTGCTGTGGATTTTCATCTTTTGACCTGCCACCTCTCCCTTCAACCTCAAATATGACCTCCAGCATCTTATTAGTGCATGTGAAAGACCTGGTGGTGCATGAGTAAAGGGGAGGTTTCACAATCTGATGGTTGAGGTTTTGAATATTGGTCCCGGAGAGTCTTTATTTTTGGTGTGTAAGGCAAGGAGCATGGAAGCAGCCACTCGCCTCCTTGCGCTCTCTTTTACCTCCAGTAGGAGATGGAGGGAGCCAACCACCAGAGGGAGGAGCTTATGAAATTTGCATATTACACATCTCCAGAGGGAGTAGCTTAAGAAATTTGCATATCGTCAGTGTCCGGGACGAACCAGCTAACTCCATTTTCAGCTTTTTTTTTTTTTTCATAAATCAACGCTATTGAACACCCTTTACGTCTGTGTAAAAAAATCAAAACATTTGAACCAATGAAAAGTATTAAAAAGCGCCTCTGACGAAAACTCCCAACTCCATTGGATCCTCAAACTGTCCGTCAAAAACAAACAACTCCCCCCTCTCCTCTACAGTGCTGCCTTTTAACAGCATGAGCAGTAGAGCGCACTGCGCAGTGAACGAGGAGGAGGATCACGTTACAAACTCCCCGTAGTCTGTTAAAACTATGCAGTGTACCTGTTTATCAAACTTAGCACTGACGCTAATGTTATGAAAACAAGTAATTATATTTCTAAAATCTATGAAGTGTTCAATGAGGAGAGCAATGTGACAAGAAGAAAGGCATTCATAGCATTTCTGTCGCGCTGAAACCTCTCCCTCAGCAGCGAGTGGAGCTATTGTTTGGACTCCATTTCAGCTTGATTTCTGCTCGCCTGAAACTACTATCTCCACTAGCGCTGAGTAAAGTGTTGATTTACCCGCGATTTGGGTAAAGTGTTGATAATATAATGACACATGCAAGTATCTGACAATATATAAAGTCACTATACCAACTTTGCAGTATTAATTTGTTTTAAAAATATAAGGTTTTCTTCATTTCCTGAAAAACTTATATTTTGTTTTCTCGTTTCCTGAACAATAAGCGTTTTGGAGTTAGCGGTTTCAGGCTGAACAGCAGAGATATGATACAAAGAGATTTTTGGAAACTATCAGTGAGTCAATACCTGACCTGGGGCCTATTACTCGAAAGGTGAATTAAATAAGCCTGGCCTTAAGTCAAATCCAGGCTTGACAAAGTCGGCTCCGTATAGCGTGGTTTATTCGCAGGGCCGCCCGCTGCCATAAGCAATATAAGCGGTCGCTTAGGGCCACAAACACTAGGGGGCCACTAGTTTTTTTACATTTTTACTTTCATATTGTAATTATGTCATGTATCTCCTATCCAACAACTAGCGTTATTATTTTAGTATGCAATAAAAAGTGACAATGATTTTATAATGGGGGTGTTTGGGGGGGGGGCACCCCAAAAAATCTTGCTTAAGGCCACGAAAATCCTAGGGCCGGCCCTGTTTATTCGGTTCCATGAACGCCAAGCCAGGCTGAAAAGGAGCGACTTTGTCGAGGCTAGACCTTGTCAAGCCAGGCTGTGTCGAGCCAGGATAATGAAGCCAGGCTTCACGTATTTCTATAAAAGACCATGAAAGTCGATAGCAGAATCGTATTTAAGCAAGAAAGGAAAGCAAGAAAGGAAACGTGACCGCAATAAATAGATCCAGGGAGAAAGCGTGGCGAAGTATTGCAAGCACACACAGAGTGTGTGTGTGTGTGTGTGTGTGTGTGTGTGTGCGTGCGTGCGCGTGTTTGCGACGGGACGCCCAGGGACAGGGGTGACCGC
Source organism: Gymnoscopelus braueri (assembly GCF_963280865.1). NCBI lineage: Eukaryota > Metazoa > Chordata > Actinopteri > Myctophiformes > Myctophidae > Gymnoscopelus > Gymnoscopelus braueri. The sequence goes on from NC_137616.1 coordinate 18,666,521, forward strand.
GACGGGGGCCGTGACGGGACGCACGGAGGAGGGGGGGGGGGGGGGTTGACGCGCAATAACCCCACATTTGCAAGACCACTTTGGTAGAGGTTTGGGTTGTGTAGTTACCTTGCCATCATGATGTAACTCCAAAGGTGGACAAGAAATAAAATTAATTTCTCCATTGACTAGAAATTGATAATTTAAAATATGCTCCTCATTGACTTACATTCAGTGAGGCTCTTTTCAACCCGTAACTGATAATTTATATATTTATTTATATATATATATATATATATATATATATATATATATATATATATATATATATACGTCAGACATTTTTTATAATATTAAAGAAAATCTGTAACATCTAACAATATGAACTATAGTGTTAACAGAGTGACAATGACATATCACATGAGTCATTGTGAAACGATTATGATTCATGGTCACACACTATTTCAGTAATAGAATTAATTTGATTATATCTTATTGTATTTATTTCATTTTATTTGAATGCAGGGTCATTAAAATGAGTCCATATACAAACACATGTTTTGAATTAACTGTGGAAAAACTTGAAGAACAAGGCACTGGATTAAGTAAGCTTGGCTGTTAGCCTGCTCCTGACCAGGCTAACTTCACAGCTAAATTGCCATGGTAACTAAGGTAGGCTTGCTTCAATTCTCTTTCGTGGAATCGGGTCAAGGCTAAACTTAGCCAGGGTGAACTGGCTAAACTAATCTTCAAGATAATTCAGCTTTCATGGAACCGATTCAGCCCTAATCCTGGCTAAATTAAGCCAGGATAGGGGTTAAAGCCAGGCTTTAGCTCTAATTCACCTTTCGATGAATAGGGCCCTGGTTTATTCCGTTCCATGAACGCCAAGCCAGGCTGAAAAGGAGCGACTTTGTCGAGCTAGACCTTGTCAAGCCAGGCTGTGTTGAGCCAGGATGGTAAAGCCAGGCTTCACGTATTCCTATAAAAGATCATGAAAGTCGATAGCAGAATCCTTGAACTTGACCAATCATGGAGCCCAAAACCAGAGTGGCGTTCTTCTCTGTGGCTGAACAGCAGCACTGCAGCAGCTCATGGAACGGTGGCGTTCCCAGGAATTACATTTAGGGCAGGCGAGACCCCCCCCCCCCTACGAAGGGGGGGGGGGGGGGGGGTCAACAAGTTAACAACAACACTACACACACTGACTACAAAACTGAAAAACGTTAATAAAAACAATATGCAAGTATAATCAATCAATCAATTCTTCAGCGGTGGTCTCTTCATGTTGTAGTTCAGTAATGAATGGCTCAAGCTGCTCTCAGAGCCCCTTTTATGCCAGGTGAGTACAGGTGATGGCCCAGACCCCCACCCCTGGCACTCCTGGTACCCCATGAAGACAAAGGCATACATTTGCATCACTATAGGCGAGGGTCGCTCTGCTGAATGGATACGGTGGTGATTAGCTGCCTGCCCGTATGAATGGATGAGGAGGCGGGCTAATGGTCCGACGGCCACTATTCTGTTTTTTTCACTGCCTGTCTTTTACTTCATTTTGTAGCAGAGGCGAGATTTTAGTTCCTGCCTCTACGGTGGGTACGCCACTGATAGTGTCACAATCATTTTTAACCACTTAGCTTTGGCTATTCAAAAATAGCAGATCTACAAGCTCATAGCACGGCACCGAGTGCTGCACTATGAGCATGTAGATCTGCTATTTTCGAAAAATCGTGAAAATTTTCTGGGGGTCCCTGGCACAAAACATTTTCAGATGGGGGTCAGCGGCCAAATGTATATCAATTTAGGGGTCCTTGGCATGAAAAAGGTTGAAAACCACTGTTCTAAATGGCAGTGGTTCACAAACTTTTTAGCTCAAGAGTCTTGAGGCTTGGGTCCCGGGGAGAGATCAAATTTCTCTTTTGGGTCTTGAGTCTTACTCATGTATCGGAATCATATGAGGAAGTAAAATGTATAATAAGCAAGAAAGGAAACACGGCCGCAATAAATGGATCCAGGGAGAAAGCGTGGCAAAGTCTTGCCGACAAATTAAATGCACAAGTCGTCATCAAAAATATATATAATTATATACAAGTCCATAAATATATAATTCAGTTAGGCTTAAACATGAGGAGTGTATAGTGAATATTGGAATTATCGCCTACTAATCTACAATGCGATAGCCTATTATATGCGCCATGCATCCAACCAATATATCTGAGTCTGTGCTCAGGAATGTGTCAAAAACAAAAAATCTCTTCAAGGCTTCATGGAGTGTGTAATTGATAGAAAATAAGTATTTATGAGTGAACTATTCTTTTAAGTATCTTGTTCAGGGACACTTTGACACGTTGCTAAGGCCTGGGATCAAACTTGGGATGTATGGCTTGCCAGGTGGGCTCTCTAACCATTCAGCTATGGCCACATCATCAGCAGAGATTCTAAGGCAGTTGTACCCTGTAACAGTAAAGGGGTTTCAGGGGAAACCAGCAAAATGAGGAATGATATAATAAAAGACTGTCTTGCTAATAAAGCGTCATGTCTCTCATTTTTTACAATGTATTTGATATTACCTTTATATTAATTAATAAATTATGCATGTCATCCTCTGTCCAGCAACCTTTATGATAAAGGCGAAAAAGATAGTAGACCCGTGGGAGCCAGATTGCTCAGATGCCAAGGTTTCTGTGCTGGGATTCGATCCCATGATCTTGTGGCCTGAAGTCAAGAGCTCTTCGGACTGAGCTATGGATAGAGCAGCCTCATCGGAAGCAGAAGTCACAATTTCAACTCCCACCCTCGCCAGGGTCAAAAACTTTATATTTGAAATCCGTTTATGTAGATGAATGAACGGGTCAAAAATGGAGAATAGTGCAAACACCAGGTTGAAGTTCATCCATGACGGTCATGACAGATCCAGACTGCACTAGCGATTTGTTTACATTCGACCGCATGGCTCATTTGCATAAGACGTTACAATATTGATTTTATCACACTGTTGAGGGTTAGGGTTATGTTTTATATATTTTGTTTAAGACTTACAGTAGGCTGCCTTGCCCCACTGCCTTGCCCCATGCTATTTTCAAAACATTTTGTGATTTCTTTTGAAAAATGTGACATAGTTTTAAAGGCATTTTACAACTCAAATCTCTTGGGGTCCCTGGCACAAAATCATTTCAGATGGGGGTCCGGAGACAAATACACATAATTTTTGGGGCTCCTTGACATGAATGAGTTTGAGAATCACTGTTATATATTAGCCTGGTAAGGGGGGGGGGGGGGTTATATATTGCCATGGGACCCTGAATCCCAAACAGTTGCCCTGCCCTTTATTACAATTATTACAATCCAAGTCATTCATGATGGCTTGTATGCTAACACACACGTGAGGTCAGGGGAGGAGAGGAAGGGGGAGGTGGCAGTCATGAGAATCAGCTGCTGCCCCCCACTGACACCAAACTGTCACATTCCTCAGTGCACAAACTGACCGTGTGTGTGTGTGTGTGTGTGTGTGTGTGTGTGTGTGTGTGTGTGTGTGTGTGTGTGTGTGTGTGTGTGTGTGTGTGTGTGTGTGTGTGTGTGTGTGTGTGTGTGAGAGAGAGAGAAGGGAGTGGGTGCTGCCGCATGTGACTTCCTAATTCTACAAAGGTATGTGGGAAAGCCTCCACTTGTATCAGATGCGTCCCTCTTTTTGCTCATGCAGTTCCCGTTCTAGCATTACAATCATTTTAACCACTTATACTTTTGTACATCTGCTATTTTTGAAAATTGAAAGATTTTGAATAATTTTCATTTATTTTTTACACAAATCTTCTCTTCTGCGAGTCCCTGGCACAAAACATTTTCAGATGGGGGTCCGCGGCCAAATACATATCAATTTGGGGGTCCTTGACATGAAAAGGTTTGAGAACCACTGCTCTATAGGACCCCAATCTACAACGTAAAATCACGTTAACTCCGACAGTGTACAAACAGAACCAAATGGACCCTTATGGGTCCATTTGTACACTGTACGCTTTGAGGTACAAACCTTTAAGGGTCAATTTGGGACCCTGGTGATCCCCAGACCCAACGATGAGAACTCAGTGGTCTAGAATCACAAGCTCAAACTTGTTAGGTGACCTTTAATCTCTCTCAAAACAGGTGCTTGTTTGGACACTGTCAACCTACTGCATGACCACTGCTGTAGAGTGATGCAGGGAGAGACAGCCCTTCTAGAATTAAGTGGAACCTCACGCACCCAGACCAGTTGACATGACTTGTTTCACACACCATCCTGGATGTATATGTTGCCGTCTTAATCCATTTGTGCTGCACCTCACCTGCCACCATCTGTGTAGTCTATGCCATCATACAGCAGTTTCCAGAAGGAGGAGGAACCAACCAAACTATTCTTATGGCCTGACTTTTATAATAAAATGATGTAATTTAATTGTCAGTATTCATGTTTTTCTTGTTTAGATGCTAAAGAATAGTCACTATTGTAAAACAAAGATACAATATATTTATATACAATATGCCATCTGTATGATCATTGTCACAAAATATAGTCATATGGATTTATAAGGGAATATAATTGGACTCATAACATGGGAGTCATGATTTAAAAACACAATATCAATTGATTGTGTAATCTATTGCTTGCTTAAACAGGCATATGTATATCTTACATTGCATCCTTTTTTTACTACTTGCAGATCAGGTAGAAATGTGATTACATGTCATTAACAGATAATACCAACAAGTAGCATCTGTCTCAAGGTTGCTTACCAAAAGAACAGTTACTTATACAACACACGTGTATAATCTGCTAATGTTACAATCAACAGGGAACTCAAATGCAGGATAGACTGAATAAGAAAACTTTTATTGACTGGGTTCTCATGGAATGAAGGTGGATGGAGGTTAACTGATGGACTGCAATGTGTGCACTGTGCAGGGAGAGTGAGGAGAGCCCGTCACACAATGTGACTTGACACTTGTCTAGTAGTGGTGGAAAAAGTACTCACATTTATTTACTTAAGTAAAAGTATCAATACTGCAGATAAAAGCCCAGAATTAAAAATGTACTGAGTAAAAGTACAGATGTATTGGTATCACAATGTACTTTAAGTACCAAAAGTAGAAAGTACTCATTATGCAGAATGTCCCATTTCACAAGTTTTCAAATGTATACAAATCTTTTGAAAATAGACGCATTGTGAGCTTGTAGATCGGCGATTTTTTTTATTTTTATATAGGGCTGAAGTGGTTAATGTATGTTTTGTAATAATAATCAAAATCTACAAAGTAACAAGTAACTGAAGTTTTCAAATAGTAGTAGTGGAGTAAAAGTATAATATTTGCCTCTGAAATGCAGTGGCGTAGAAGTAAAAACACTGAAAATGGGAAATACTCCAGTAAAGTAAAAAATACGTCAACAATTGTGCTTTGTCTAGTCACCTGCGACTAGTGACTACTAGACCATTGTACCTTGCCAACACCACCTGAAACCATACCGTCATGATCGCATGATCGTGTTGTGAGCTTGTAGATCAGCTATCTTTGGTGAGCGACACTGTCGTATGACAAATTCTAAATCAGGTGTAAGTTACTTCAGAGGCAGTTTTGGAATGTGGCCCACGTATGACTGGAATGTTGAGGTCAGCTGACGTCCACCTTTCATAGCTGCTGAGATGCATTTTCAAATCCATTCACACACACACACACAGAGAGGACACTGACGAGGCAGGTGGTCAGCTGCTGTTGGCAGTGGCTTTTATTCCAGGCTCAGTTTAGACACAACAGCAGTGCACGCACGCACACCCTCAGACACGCATGACTCGACACTTTGCATGGTAGTCACCAGAATCACACAGCAGTCTGCAGACAATAATGATTGAATTCCAGGGAGGTATGTGAAGCAGTTGCATTCAAACAATTGATAACACAATCAAACCTCTAACATCACATATGACTCATAATATACACCACTTGCCCCCCCCCCCCCCCCCCCACAAACAAAACTAAAAACAAATCTCCCAAAGAATATTTCACAGAAACAAAAGCCAGTCTTCCTCTCCTGAGTATAAAGCAGCAATGCCTCGCTAAACCCTGATTTATACTTCATTGTACAATGTTGTCGTTGTGAGCTTGTAGATTCGTTATGTTCTCGTGAGCGACACCACTGTACAATGGGGTACAAATTAAGCATAAGGTTGGACTCATGGCAAGATATGGAAAGATATCCTGAGTTAATCTGCCACACCGTCAAGAGCAGAGGTCATTTTGTGTGGTGGGATCGTGGTTTTGCACGGATCTCTTCCCTGTATAATTTTTGGTACCGGCTGTACAAAAGTGGTTGTTATTTTGACAGTAATTACAGTCCAGTAAAAGCCTTTTGGTTTAGGTTAGTCTTAACATCAGAGTTTATCGTACTTGCAGCTTTACAGAAAAGGTTGTGATCAAGTGCGATCCAGCCTGCAGCTAATTTGACATCAGGCAAAAAAATTAAAACAAATTGTGTGAGGATTTAATCGACTCACTTAATTTAATTGTTGATTTGCCACGCCACAGAAAATTATCGGCAACTGATGCCATCCGGCCTTCATCACTCACTGATGAAGGCCAGAGGGCCGACAATGTTCTGTGGCGTGGCAAATTACCAATTAAGTAAACTTTTGAGTGTCACCCTTTCTCTGGATACATATTTATCAAACTGTGTACAGCCCATGTATGTAGAATTCACACAGGTAACCATTTCAAATGGAGTTTAAGTTCAGATCAGTTTAAACAGGAGCTTGTCTTTGTAGTAGTCATTGACATTAGTCCAGTCCAAAGTGAATGATTTGTGTCCAAAGAACTTTGCTCCAGTTTTGCCCATTGCAACTTGAGTTTGGTTTCATTTCAATTGCACAACTGAAAACCATTGAAAATTATGGAGGAGGTACATTTTCAATCATGCAAGAAAGCTTTCTCTTTTTCAGAGAAGACTTGGAATTTAATTTAGTTACAATTACTGTAGCTCCTCATTGCTTCTCCTAACCTTTCCATTTGGCTCCGTTATAAAAATTAGGGCTCGGTTCAATTAACAACATTAACCCTGGCATCCCTATTTGGGAAAATGTCCAAATGTTTTCCCTACGTTTCAAAAATGGCAAAAATGTCAGCTTATAGATCGGTTATTTTGTGTGGTATATTATTTTCAATATTCATCATAAGACAAAGAATGGTTATCATTGGTTCCTATGTTCTGAACTGACTGAATTAAAAGTGATTTGACTCCAGCTCAGAGAGAGAGAAAATGAAAGCTTGGGCATGAAAGCCACCTGCAGCCGGAGAGGACAAAGCCTTTATTGTGACTGTTTGGACACCAAGTCCTTTCACTGTGACCCCTATTCACACACGCACACACACACGCACACACACGCACGCACACGCACACGCACGCACGCACGCACACACACACGTCTGTCCTGAACTGGCTTCACTGGGTGACTCTCTAATAATACAGTATTGGAGCCTGCTAGAAAACACAAAACACCAACTTCAACACAACAGCAGTTCTCTACATTTGACAAGTGATCTTCCCTGATGTTTGAAAGAAGCCCCTCTCCATCCATTCTTTTAGACATGTTTTGTACATGTATTTTACAATTTTGCGCTTAGCCTGGCCCTAGGTTTTGTATGGCTAATTCAACGTAAAGGGAGAGTCACAGTATTGTAGACAGCTATGCTCAGTGTGGCTAAAGACCGAGGTGACTGAGTTACGAGCCATCCTTCACAGACAAAAGTAGATATTTAAAATACAGTACATTTATCAGTATTGCAATTAAAACCTTAAAATCTGCCGACAGCTCCCAGGGCACGCATAAGACAGACCAAGACTTGCATCCAAATCTTATCCAGACAATGCAATATAAATCTAAAGATACCATTTAACTAAAAAATAATTTACTAGAAGCTACATCATCTGAAACACATTGAATTGTCGGTAAACTGGATGAAGGGTGGCTGACTCTTCTGGCTCAAAAACATAAAATAAAATGTTTTTGTTTGCAATGAACATATATTGCAGCAACTGTCTTTACATGAGACTGGTCCATTTTGAGAACTTCAGACCAGTCTACTTATTTCTGATCAGTCTTAAACTAAGTTTATGAGGTTGGACCCAAGTCTGAGATGAAGGCAACAGTTCCTCTTGAACACAGCTAGCAAAATATACAAAAAAAGACTCCACACAAACAATCCCAAAGTAATAATTTAACAATTTGTTGGAACTAGATCAGCCTTTGCAACTCATTTGCAGCTCCTCTGAGATGTAGGCATTCTTTGAAACAAAGCAACAAAAAAGGCCAATGTCTCAATCACAGTTGGATTTGGTCCTCCACCATGGTCCTCTCAGTATGATAAATAGATCACCGATGTCTTGGTCTTCAGGTATTGATGACTCAAAACATCCAGATAGCAGTACTCCACTGGTGAGTCAAGATTGTCTCAACTGGATGATTAGATCCCAGATTTTTCTGAGTGAAAGAATCTCAACACCTTATGATCGGCTGTCTGTCGACTGTCGCAAATCTCCATTCTGTTGAATCCTCATGTTGAGATGTGCATTGTATCTCAGACTTGGTTCAGAATTTCCAAGATAGTCCCCAGTCAGGTTCCTCCATGGCCCCCCTCCGGATCTGGCCTGTGTAGCCCCACGGCGGGGGCTGAGACTGGGCTTTTCCTGACGCAGTCCCTGGGCGTGGAGTAACTCTCCATGACCAACGGTTTGGCCTGGGGCTGTTGGTAGTCTGCATGCCTGGAGTCAAGCCTCTCACCCTGGTTGTGGCTTTGAGACACCTTGGGACAGTCATACAGCCCAGCCGAGTTCTGTCCTGACCGGTCCGTCCTCTTCACCTGGGGCGTCTGGTAACCTCTGGAACCTCCCAACCCAGGTTTCCTGTATCCGCCCTCCGAGGCACGGCGGAACGAGGGGCTTTTGCTGACCACCGTCCCCGGCACGTTGTAACTTCCTGCATCGGGCATAAAGTTGTCCTTGCGGAAGGCGTGGCGCTCTATGATGGGCGTGGCGTACTCCGGTTCCTGGTTGGTCAGAGGCAGGGCGTACTGGTTGGCCGTGTGGAGGTAGTCATAGTGTGTCGCTGGGTCTGTGCCGTCATTTGCGTCCGTATCCATGGGACGGAATGTAGAACCTTTCCGGGGCATGGTTCCCATGCCTATCATCAGAGGCTGCTCATACTCTGGAAAGCAGAAGTGATGACAATTAACTCATTGAGTGCCATTAACGTGTTTCACGTGTTTTTACCGCTATGGCGCAACGTGCCAATGACGTGTTTGACGTGTTTTTGAAAAAATAGATTTTATTTTTATTTTTTTAAACATGTTCAGAACCCAAGATATCATTATCTGAAGATTTGCAGCTCCATCCACTCCTTGTTTAATGTATAACTTTTTTTTACTTTGAAAAAAACTCTGGCACTGGGACAACATAATATAGAAATAATTCTTGTTTATTCGTTTTTGTTCTTTTACATACTCATAGGTAGTACAATTGAGTGCCAGAATAGCCAAACGTTAAAATAAATGAATAAAATCTGGCACTCAATGAGTTAACAACAGCTTCAACATTTAGTAATCTTCAATGTCTGTGTATATGGACAACTAAAGCCTGATTTATACTTAGTTGCACTCCAGTGTCGCACAACAAAAATAATCATAATAAGACATTGCATCACGTGTTGTGAGCTTGTCACCTGCTATTTGTGGTGTGCAACACCGTTGTACGATGAAGTATAAATCAGGCTTGATGCTGGCTTGGCAAGTAGTGTGCATGCATGTGTTTACTGGTCCTAACCTGCCATGTTGCTGGTAACCATGTCCAGTTTGTGTATGGGTTCTTTATCAGAGCTGTAGCTGATGGTGAACTCTGTTGACTGGTGCCTGGCAAATGGTTGCTTGATCTGTTTCCAGCAACCTGGATCAACACAGAATACACAAGAAACAGCTTTATCCTATCCTAGAAACAAAATGCTCCCCCCCCCAAAAAATGCCTAAAAAGAAGTTAAAGGGATAGTTCACCCCCAAAATGACTTTTTCTTCCTATCGATCAGTCACCCCATGGAGACTTGAATTCATGGATATGTTTTTGTTTTTTTCGCATTCCTAAGCCAATAATTTTATGACCGGCAGCGGTTCCGGTAGGAGACACAAAGAGTCTCCTTTGTGTCTCCTACCGGAACCGATGCCTACTGGTCCCCTGGTCATCAAATCCGGCTTAGGAATGCGACAAAAAAAAAATCCCTGAATTCAAGTCTCCATGGGGTGACTCGTCAATAGAATTATTATTATTATTTTTTTAAAGTAAAGATCTCTCTCCAACCTGTTTTCTCCTCAGAAGAACCATAAGAATGATCCTTGTTCTGTTTCCTAAGGCGGAGAAATGAAATAAAGAGTTAATAAATCAGATCAGAGGGTTATAGTGTGTGTGTGTGTGTGTGTGTGTGTGTGTGTGTGTGTGTGTGTGTGTGTGTGTGTGTGTGTGTGTACTTACTTGTGGAGCATTTTAAAGAGGCAGATTCCAGTCAACAGCAGAACCACTGACAGCAACGTGGGAACGATGATGATGGCTAGTTTCACTGTAACAAACACAAGAGAGACGCTTGCTATTGCACACACAGGCACTTAGGCACAAACGTGCACACGCACACGCACACACACACACACATACCTATGTCTACATGGAAGGGCACTGGTTGAGTGTCCTGGCCAGGTACCAGAGGCTTGGGTTTGGTTGGCTGAGTTCCTAACGTCTGGTGAGATGACATGTTGACTGATGACAGAGGGTAGGGTAGGGTAGGGTGGAGGGTGACATGAAGTTCAACAAAGTTTAGACACCCCCGCGCCATTTATACTCCCACATTTGGTGGTTTCATAGAGACCATATTGTCTAGCGGTTCTCCATATTAATGACGCTCAACAGAAGTAATGCGAGTTTAAAAAAAGTGCCTTCAAACTCCTTTTACTCCTTTACACAAAAACATAAACTTTATTCTTAATGTTAAAGCTGCATTCCATAGCAAGCGCCGAAATGTCTACTTTTGAACTGTAATGTTTTGGAAGGCGAGAATTTCATGCAATACCTCTTGTCAATCAGTAGCGGTCCTACCCGTCCACAGGATTTAAATATCTCAATAAAAAAAGCAGGTTGTGGCAAAACACCACTGTTGTGTTAGTTATATTTTGTTAACATACTCTATCAAACAGTGGTTCTCAACCTTTTCTGGATCAGGACCCACTTGAAAATCTCAAAAGTGTTCGCAGCCCACCCAACTGGCCACTTCACACGGCAGTTGGTTGCGTGCATTTTCAGAACATGTTTATTTTAATGATCAATCAATCGATTGTGTTCCGGCTTGGATCAATGGAACTAACATAGTATACTTCAAGTTCTTATTTATCCGTATCACAATGAAAACAACATTTTCAAGGTTTTAAATAATATTTTTTTGCCAATTATTTGGGTGGCCACTTGCAATATCCTAAATATTCACAAGTTGAGAACCGCTGTGTTAAAACTTTATTCCCAAACAAAAGTTATGGATTGCAGCTTTTTACACTAAACTGGAAAGGGACATGGAGACTACTGTTGCAAGGCATTTTGGTCCATGTAAAAACACCAAGCTAACGATCCCTTTCTTCTCGGACCACTTTCAGCGAGAAAGTCTTTGTGAACAGAGAACATGCTTTCCATTTTAGAACACTTATTAAATGGGTGGATGTTCCCATCCTTTTCACAGGCTTTGTTTTCAGTGTGATTCAGGTTTGGAGTAGGCTTTCCAGGCTCTATAATGCAGTAACTTGTTCAGTATTAGGCTGAATGACACACACCACTGTATTTCCTTTTTGTGGTGCTGGGAATCACATACCATCTTGATCAAGGTCTAGGGACCGAAACATCGGCAAAAAGTCAATTAAAAAAGATAACTTATGATAATGTTTCTATGAAGCAAAAACTTTAAAACCATAAAGAACCACACAAACTGTTGATTTGAACCACAGAAGGGGGAAACTTGACCAAAGCTGGAGGCATTCAAATACAGCTGACCAGATAGAGTAGAACTACCAACATCTGTACTGCTCTCACTTGGATGTCGCTGGAGCTCAATTGTACAACAAACACATGTTTTCTGTCTCGGCTTCAGGACGCTGTTGCACAATTTGGATCGCTGACATCATTTTTAAGCTTGTACTGTATGTAATTGCACAGGAATAGACACACACGTACCTATGTCTACATGTAAGGGCCCGGGTTGAGTGTCCTCGTCGGCTAACGTAGGCTTAGATTTGGTTGGCTGCGTCTCTACCGTCATCTGAGTTGACACGTTGGCTGATGGGAAAAGAGAGGCAATGCCATGAGGTCACAGGAATTACTTCAAGTCCATTAGTCCAACAAAGTTGAGGAATCAAAACAATGTATCAATGATCAAATTAGATTAAATTAGTTCCCTCACACTGTCAGTGGTTTCATAGATAGGCAGATAGATAAGTGTTGGTTAAAAGACAAAAACATTACAGTAGGGTCACACTCTTTAAAACTGCTTTCAACATGGCCATATGTCTTTTCTTTTTTTTACACATTCTTCCAAAATAGCTGATCTACAAACTCACAACGTGTTGCAATGCAACGTGTTGTGAACTAAACACATTCACTTGCCATACATGATTCATGGGAAATGCATAATACATGTGAGAAATGTGGAATGAAAATGTCAGATGCTACCAGATACAACAAATAGTTTGGCCACCACTGACTGTGAGTGACTAAATGTTGAGTTACCTCTGACATGGGTACAACCCAGTACCTCCACCCTCATGGCAATGTGCTGGTCCCAGGAGAGAGGGATGAGGCGGAGGTATCGCGCCACGATAGACGGATGGAAGTTGTTCCTTGTTTGGTGGAGACTGTCCTGGTTTCCTTCAAAGTCCTTAAGTTGGTAAGAGAGAGAGATAGCGTGAGAGAGAGACGAGACATAGAAAGCTTGATGATATGCCATTATGCCGTATGAGACTGCAATATGCATCTATTTGCTACGCTCGTACTGTTTTTGAACGTTGCTATGGCAAACTTAAACGTTAAAAGTTGATGAAAATGTAAAAAGTATAATTGTCCAAAATTGTTACTCAACTAATTAGTGCTTTTAAATTGAAAATAACTGCATTTATGTCCAAAACCGTTGATTGTATGGACACTTCACTACTTTTGCGCAACACTGCCATATGACAAAGTATGAAACAGGGCACTCACTTATGAAAAAAGTATTTTGTCCCCGCAGCGCTTTTACAATTGGAATTGACCTGGCAAACAATAGACATTCTAACATTGCAGGATTGAGCAGTGAGCTCACCGTGATGTTGTTTTGAGCCCAAACTCTCCAGCGATTCTTCTCTTTCAACTCAATCCTGTATGTGTTGATGTAATAATGTGACTTCATCCATGACGACCCCATGGTGATGATACCTGAGAAGAAGTTTAATACAACAGGCTCAGTCAGAATGATACAGTATACGGGATAAAGATTAAGATGTGCAAATATACAGTGACAAATACCCCTAAGGAATGAGGAAATAAATTATTATTTATTATTATTATTATTATTGTTCCCAAAAATCTCAAGACACACCTGGACTTGTCTCGTGGCACACCTCTTGGAAACCACTGCTCTACAGTAGGTTTCAATTTATCAGCTTTTTACATTTTTTGAACGTTGAGATTTGTTCTTTTATATTGCATATAATGACAGACACGCTTGTCAGGTTCAGGCTCTGTAATGAACTGCTTAGTGAATACAGTAAGCCCTACACATCCGGGCTAAATGCTCTCAGTCACGCAAGCCGATAACCAATCACATCGATAGGTTTGAGTGAAAAGTGTGTAATTCAATTCAACGCAAGTTGGCTCAAGACACTTTACATAATAGAGCAGAGACCCAACATCGTCCCACCTTGAGCAAGCATTTTTGCGATGGTGACAATGAAAAACATAATAATAAACACATGCCTTAAGGGTGATGTGCCAGTAATAGCAAAGGGAACTAAAAGCAGCAGGTAGAATTTCAATTGTCTTTGTCCTCTGGTTAAGATGAAGCACACTCTACAGGAATGTTGAGAGCTGGGTGAAGGGAGTCATAAAGTCAGCAAAAAGCAGACTAATCACCATGGTGACAGACTGTCAAACCGGTAACGTGTCATCACGTCACATTATATGGAATTATGTGTAGACTAGACGATTTACACCAGTCATTATGTCAAAATTTTGGTCATGTTTGAAAATGAATTTCGGCCTCAAAGCACAGAAACCATGTCTGGGATTACTTCTTTTCCCTAACCCAGGGTCATTCCTAGTCCCAAAGCCTAATATCAGTGATTCTCACCCCTTTTAATTTCAAGGACCCACAGTTTGGTATGCATTAGGTCATGGACCTCCATAACTCTCGGAGTTACAGACCTATCCTACAGAACTATCAATCATATAACTGTGGACCCCCCTGGAACTGCCTTATACAATTTAATTCCTATGGAAATTTGCAATGTTTTTTTCCTTTAGAGGTATATTATTGCATTTCTCTGCATGTAAAATGAGTGCATTTTAACTTGACTAAAGGCTCTTACCCAGACAGATGGTGTAATGATGTTCAGAGAAGAGCATTTAAACAATATTATGATTATAAGGTATGGAGTCTGGTTCAATAAATCTACTGTACTGTATATGGCACTGTATAAAAAACGCCATGTGCCATATAGCTTGTATAAAACATTTATTATGTATTGCAAGGATTCATGTAATAAAGATAAATGAATATTGTCACTTGTAGGACATGGACTCAGCCAATCGCCATCCAGGATTGATTGATTTACTTTTTTTTTTATTAACAGAAACATACTGTCTGTACAAATATTCAATTGTTCACAGTAGTCAAAAGGATAACACAAAATGCAAGAGAGCTTATTTCCATAGTGGTCCTATAAAGGAAAGAAAGGGCCCGTTTTATAACCCCTTTCTGTCACACAAGGCCGAGCAGGGCTGTCTTCAGTCACAACAACGCACATTCCACTCAAAGTGATGTTCTTCTGTGACTGTGAACTTCCCCAACTGGAGGACAAAACCCTTCATTGTCCATTACATGTCCCTGTAGACAATCAATTAAAGCAACCGAGGAAGCGGTGACCACGTGCACGCACGCACGCGCGCGCAAGCTCAAAACCTCTAAACCATCATTCTGGATTCAGGCTTATATTTAGAAAGGTCTTTGTGAGGCCCCTCTCTTGTTTGACCAAAATGCAACACAGAGAAGCATTCTGTCGATTTTAAGCTGTGCGGATACTGCTGCCTACTGTATGTAGAGGGTGTATGTGTGTGTGTGTGAAAGGAATGCATCTTTACAAGTATAATTACCCCCGCTCTGTTCAACTTTCACATGCGTCTGTAACCCTGCTCTTTCCCTCTCGCCATTCGTCGGTATAAATCAGGCTTTCCTCTGTCTTCAAACAGGTACAGTAACTAAATACACAGTAAAACTAGGGTAAATTATTTTACTCTCAGAGTTAAAACATTCAGAGTATTAATTTAACTCAGAGTAAAATTTGTATGCAAGATTACTTGCATACAACTTGCATATAAGTTATTTGTTATATTTAATTTTATTATTTTGCATACAATCATGTTTAATTTACTTGTACACAAACGTGCACCGTCTTTGCTTAACATGTATGTATATGTACATATTGCATGTTTTGTTTTTCCCAGTTTTTATTGCACCCGTGTGTCATGTGGTATAGAAACGTTTGATTTGGCCAAATAGTAAACTGAACTGTTTGTGTGACCCGACTCTCAGGCCAGGAATCGACAGGAATGGTCTGTAATCTACTGAAGGCATTCTTTAGTAACTTAAAGGGGAGAAAGAAGACAGAGAAAGAAAGGGGGGGTGTATGAAATGCTTAAACTCTGACCACCTGTTCTTAATTACCGCTGGGGAGAGGAGAAAGCTAAACATGAGTCTTTCCTCTGACGCCAGAATGCTGTGCAAAGAAAGCCTCGTTAGTGGGTGAACTGGAACAGGAAGATGGTGGGGACACGTGCCAATTCAACGCCGCCACGAACTCAACTCGGCAAAAAACATCTGGTAGGAAACGTACTAGTTCACAGCATCTCGCAGGGCTACACGTGCTCTTAACATTCTATACCAACACTCTCCTTTCCTGCCCATGAGCCAGTCTATGCCTCATCTTTCCCTGCTTTCTGCCCCATCTCTTTCTACATGAGGGAGAAAGTACAAAGATGAGCACACTCTAAAAACATTTAAAAAAAAAAAGGAAATAGCGGATATGCTGTACATACTCACAATGCCATTGCATCTCGACGTGCTGTGAGCATGTAGTTCGGCTATTTATGTGTGACACCATCGTACAACAACATATAAAATAGGCTTAGTGGTTTGCAGCAGGGTCGTGTGGTATTTACCAGTGACTCTCTTCTTCTCGCCGAGGTCCAGCTGAAGCCAAGGCAGTGCGTCGTTTTGCTTTGCCACCCAGAGCACAGCCGACACTCCCCTCTCAGCCTCACCGACCGAACCAGCCACCCTGTCTGCCGTCTGCACCTGGGACCTGCTGCTTGAGGTGTTGTTGGCCGGCCAGATGGAGAGCTGCTGCCAGGTGCTGGCATTGATGGCTACAGGCCTCAGAGCCGACTCCTTCTTACACTCTGGATGAATGGAGACGGAATAGAAATGTTGTTGAAGTTTCTTTCTCAGACAATCTTTTGCCATTCTGTCTTTATATTTCGTCTCTGCCGGGCACAAACCCGTATCTCCATATCATATTTTTATGTTTTTTTCATGAATGAATGCCCTATTTATACTTCATACGTCATATGACAGTGTCGCCAAAAGATCTAATCTAAATGCTCACAACATGTGATTTGTTTGCAGATCTGTTATTTTATATTCATTTTTGAATACATTTTACTGTGGACATTTAAAATAAATGTTTGAAATGTTTTTTCCTAAAAATGTACGGTTTTGGACACTCAGTACAAGGTTTCCACCGACAGCGACAATTTGTTACAAGAGAAAACATAAGACATGGTAGTACCATCAAAGTGCTTCTTTGTTTTGTTTTCTGATCGTCACACACAACCTCTTAACCCATTAAGACCTGAGGCCATTCTTAAAAAAAATCTAAATCCTAACAGTTTTTTGAAAAAAATGTAAAAAATATTTTTCAAATATTTTTCAAAAATAGCAGATATACAAGCTCGTAGCGCGGCACTCGGTGCCGCGCT
Source organism: Gymnoscopelus braueri (assembly GCF_963280865.1). Lineage (NCBI taxonomy): Eukaryota > Metazoa > Chordata > Actinopteri > Myctophiformes > Myctophidae > Gymnoscopelus > Gymnoscopelus braueri. The sequence continues at coordinate 18,683,820 of NC_137616.1, forward strand.
ACGAGCTTGTATATCTGCTATTTTTGAATAGCCAAAGAAATCTAAAGTGACACAGATGCGTTCCAGGTATTAATGGGTTAATGGCAAAGACTAAAGCCATTGTCTTTCTAAAGGCCGTCCTTCACGTTTGTATGTGATGAACATAACAGAAGAAGGTGTGGGAGTCAGGCCGTGGCCAATTACAGCAAGCGTTGACTCAACAATACGCAGGAAGTGGGGTGAAGCCTTAAAACATTCAAGCGCTCGTCAGCAGAACCAAATTCACATGCAGCTGCAGCACAAACCAGGCAGTCTGTTTCCACATAGCCCCCCATATTTCTGGAACCTTTCCTTTCCTTTCAATGAATGTTATGGTTGTTAGCTTGTGGGATTCAGTGTATTTGTTGCATCTTCTTCTGCTTTGAAATGTACCTTTGGGGAACTCTAGACAAACATTTCTACTTGCGTATTATTATGAAACGGAGAAAACAGACAGCACTCAATAAATGTCCTTTTCACATAGTTTTATTTACCGCACCCCAGACACCCAGTTTAATCTGGAGCGTTGCGGGAATTATACTTTGCAGTGCTTTCTCTTACTTGTGTACTATAATATGTCTATTCTGTTCTGAGGAGTCTTCCTTTCACATTGGAAATATAAACAGAATGCAGTAATTACAACTGATTCTCACTGGCGGTTTGTTGTTATGCCTGTGTTGTCTTCGGTTGACTGGACAGAATCACATCTAATCCTTTGTAGAACTGCAAACTGTTGAGGGAATATTCTATCTTGTCATATTTTCATAGATTTTTAGCACACTGGTCCAAAACAGTATATTCCAACAGCATGTCTCAAAATCATGTACTTTCCAATGGCATATTACCCAAGTATAAATTCCACAAATCTCTGTGAATGAAGTGTATAAGTATGACTGTCCTTGGTGTATCTCGAGAATGGTCCAAACAATTGCCTTCACATTTGTCATGTGTATTGCCGACACACAAGGGAGTGCAGTTTCGATTGTGAAGATGGTCGGTTCAGTGGTTCTCCAGAACCGCCATGTGCCACGATTACATGCAAAGTCAATGCAAATACACGCGGATCATGCAATGTGACGCGAATGGCGCCAACACGCGTAAAGGCCTGTACTGAAGTCATCGTTGCACATTCATCCTCCCCGGAGGATGAGGCCCTCAAGTGCAACTCTCAGGCCAACATATCAACTTTGAGTCTAACACTCCATCCTCACTGCCAGCGATGCGAACGAGCGAGAAAAAAGTTATTAAAAGATGTGTTTTTCTTTTTTATATTTACATTTCTAAGTTTGTGTACCAGATACACTTGACACTTAAAGTTCCACACAAGAAATGGATGTGATTGTCAGAGTTGGTAGAAGAAACCAAAACAGAAGACGCATGGGTGGGTGCCCGAGGCTATTAGAAGCAGTACTGATTAAATCATGTCTGGCACACAGATAGTAATGTGTCTCAACATCTCCCATCTCTCACCCAACATGGAGGGGAGTGCTTCTGAGACATGCTGTTTCCCAAACACTGCTCTTGAGTCGCAAACCCATTTTTATGGGTCGCGAGTAAATATCCCTTTATTTTTCGTTTCCTACATTTCGTTTTTTATTATTATTTCAAAAGATTTAAAAAAGAATTCCCCCCAAAAATGTCAGGAATTAAAAACAAATTCAAATGTTTTGAATGTTTGCATCGCATTGTGAGCTTTTAGATGTGCTATTTTCACTAGTTTAGTCCCGGGGAGTGTCCCAGGTCTCAAGCTAAAAAGTTTGGTAAGGGTTCAGGTTAGGTATGTAGTATAAAGTTTATAGATCTGATTATGGTTAGAATATAGGGATTAATGCAGCCAAATGGAAGGTCCTCACACAAAGTGTGTGTGTGTTAGTGTGTGTGTGTGTGTGTGTGTGTGTGTGTGTGTGTGTGTGTGTGTGTGTGTGTGTGTGTGTGTGTGTGTGTGTGTGTGTGCACAAGCACAGTACAATCCAGATTGTAATTTTGTGTGAGTGTGTGTACGCATCTTTGTGCGAGTGTGAGCGCACTCATTTGTCTATTTGCCAGAGCTAGTCTCCACAGGTAATGCGCTAAAGGGCCTGTTACACTCAAATGACCATATGAAAACAAAACAGGAGATAAAGACGTTCCCATGATGCTAGAAATAGATAATAGTGCCACACCTTTCATTTTCCCAAAACTTCACTAAACCCATTCAAACCGGGAAAGCGTCTGTCATTTTAGATTTTAGCTATAGCACAGTCGTTCTCAAAGAACATTTGGCTATTCTAAAATAGCAGATATACAAGCTCATAGAGTTCCACTTCGTGCCGCACTATGAGCTTGCAGATCTGCTATATTTTGTAAAAAATCTAGAAAATGTGCGCACATTTTTTTATATATATTTTTTTTAAAGCGAACATTTTTAACTCAAATCTTTGCTTCTGGGGGTTCCTGGGACAAAATATTTTGAGTTGGGTGGGTCGGCGGCCAAATACATATAATTTTGGGGGTCCTTGACATGAAAACGTTTGAGCACCACTGATATAGCAACATATGTTTTTCAGAAAACCGTTAGGATTTAGAAGACATTTGTAGAATCGGCCTCAGGTCTTAATGGGTTAATTTACACTGCAAGTATTTAAAGTACTTCCCTTTCCACACCTGTCTGTAACATTACCTGACAACCACACCAGGATTGTTTAATAAGTGCTTTTTCTAAGATGACAGCTAATCTGGGTAAGTATACACTCACTCAAGTTTAGAGATCTTGCTCAACCCATTTTTTTTGTTCGACCGTTATTACATGCCTTGTATTGCTACATTTTTGTAAACACATGAGTTTATTTGATCTTGATGGAGACATTTTGATATCTAATGTGTCTGAAAGTTCCCATGACGTGTGAATCACATGTGAAAATAAAAATACATTTATTTGGTATTAAAAACAATTGGCCTATTAGAGCTGAGATTATTCGGGGGCGACTTCGGACAAATATCATCGCTGGAACATAGCACATCATTCACACAGTGTCCAAGGAAGACAAATCCATTCTTACCGTTGGAGATGAACGTGAAGAGGCTGTCTGACAAAGAGCCGCTGAAAGAGGAAGGAGACAAATAGGTGAGAGGCATGTTATCCATCAAGGCTAGAGCACTGGCTGAAACAATCGCCATGGCAATGATAAATGGAAGTGTGGCCACTGCACAGTGAACACCCGTCGTAGTCACAAAGGAAGAAGCATCCCCCCTTTTCTCTTTCTCTCCGTCCTTTCTTTTTCAACACGCCTCTTACTCTCCCTTCTGGGAACAAATCAATCAAACCCATTTTTTTTAACCACTTATACCCTATATACTACGTCAAATAGCTAAAATAGGCGATCTACAAGCTCACAAGTTGTGACGTGTTGTGAGCTTGTAGATCTTCTATTCTTTGCCTTGGTTGTTAAGAACAACGTCCAATACACTGAGACAGGGTTTCAGAACCAGTAGGCTGGCACGTGGAAGTGAGTATGAATCATAAACTCCTTGCAAAAAGATGCCACATTTGTCCCTTCAGGATAATAGGGTAAGTGGAAGCTGATGTTCCTTTACGCAGAGTGGCAGCATTATTTGGTATCAGCCCTGGTACCATAACCCAATTCCAAGTTCAGTGAGACTGGTGAAGTCACAGACAGACCGTCCCAGGGAGACAACACCCTAAGACGACCAGTTCTTCACCCTTGCTTCACTGAGGAACCATAGGCTTTCTTCCAGAGATTTACAGGCAAGATTTGCACAACGGTACCACAGACAGTCAAAGTAGCAGGACCCATGTTCAGGTGCGAGTCACACACCTGTGACTGGCCAGGTGTGTGCTGGCAGGTCGCTAAAAACAAGAGCGAAGTTAAGTTTCCAAACTTTTTGTGAGGAGTTTATATACAAATTGTCTTGTGGGTGAACTATGAATGTTGGTCGGTGAACATCCGGCGTCACAAACGTAACGTGCCCATTTATATAAACCACTTTAAACAAGATTTGAAGTGCATGAGTTCTTCTTTTGAAAATAGACAGAAATTGTGAAAGGGAGATACCAGAGAAAGGCTCTAGAAGCATTCAATACTGAGCCCACCATGGGTACATGTTGGTGCATAGGTAGAGAGGTCTTCCACACTCTGCCGTCATCGGCCAAAGGAAAACTGTGTTATTTGTTGTTAAAAATGAGGGGACCAAGTATATACCCCTGGGGGACCACGGTCAAGTATATAGGATTTAAACGGTTAGTTAAACAGCACTGCAAGGTTGAATAGTAACTTTTAAATCATCAAACCCACAACTACCCTTTTGCATTTCCTTAAAGCCTTTCCTGGATTTGATGCCGTTGAACTCTTCAAACAGCCAATCCAATGTGGAGATTTTATTTTTGATGTGATGATTACAGAGGCAGGAGGATCTAAAAGCCTTTATGAGGTGAAATCTTTTTTTGTAAAAGTCATCTCATTTGAACCACAAAGACGCACACCTAATCCTGAAGACACACATCCTGGGTTTCTTTCAAATCAGATAATGACAGGTGTTGTCAAGTCATTCCCTCTCACTCCCTTCTTCCCCTCACTCTTCACTGTACCAGCTGACACCTTATCAAGTAACGCTTAGGAATATTCTCTCTTCCAGATGGAGATGGATGAGACCAATCAGAACCCATAGCTTCTCAATGAGGAAGTCAGCGGTCCAACTTGTCCAAACAGAACAAGCCTCCACCCACTCTGAGTGTTCCTCGAATTCTATACATACCAGGCAAAACATTCAACCAAAAGAACATTATATAATGTAATCTATGGTGTTATGTTGTCCTTGTTTTGTTTTTTTTTGGGGGGGGGGGGGGGGGTTTGAGGTGTGTTGTTGTATTTATATTATATATGGTTGCTGTCGGGCAGTAACCTTGTGTCTTATTATTACAAGGTCAATTAATGCCCTACTTCGTCATACTACAGTGTGACAAAAGTAGCAAAAATAGCAGATCTACAAGCTCAAAACAGGTCACGATGCAATGCGTTTTCAGCTTGTAGATCTGCTATTTTTGCTACTTTTGAATTTGAATCCTAAAAAGTTACATTTTGGGACATAAGGTTCCCACTCGACAGCAACAATTTGATCTATACTGACCCTGGTGAGCCAGTTAAAATTCCAACTATTTCTATTTTATTCTACTTTCAACCCCTAGCATCCCTATTCTGGGCATGTCAAAATAGACGAAGATTTGGCAACAATAGGCAAACATGGTTGGTTAAAGTGAATATTTCACTCCTGATTTTAAGACTGGTATGACAGTTGTCTGCATAAATGTGTTCCTTCTAGACTGAGGGAAAGGCAGCCAGACAGGGAAAAGCAGCCAGCAGAAAAGAAAATCTCAAAGACAAGCCCAACTTGTCCCGACACAACAGGCTCCAACGTTGCCAGCATTTCACACATACCGTCTGGGTGGTTACAGTTAAAACATCGTGTTCTGACACAGCCTTCAGCACAGGGCAACATGGAGATAGAGGTGAGTCTAATGTAACGCTGGACAGACACACAAGACAATGACACAGCAGCAACATTTTTACAAATTACAATTTGAATGTAGTATGTCATTTGTGATTCATCATCTTGGGGCTGGATCTCTTTGGAAATTGTAAGACAATCTCTTTGTATTGTGATTGTATGATTCCTCGGCAACTTCGTAAATGAGGGCCTGCCCCTCAGTTGTACTCCCATTTTAAATAAAGGTTATGATGATGATGATTGTTAGATATTATAATGTACCCAGGTTTGGATACATCCTATACATTTTCGGACAATATTTTTGACAGTTAAATGTATTACTGGGCACAGACAGATGTTTCGCTGTGTAAATTAAAAGTGGCACGTGGTTAGTCTTGAAAATATCATCCTTTTGTTAGATGATGGCAGCAGCTGTAAAACGTATAATTTATGGAGGAAAAAAAACCTCTCTAGACACAGCTCCCACATGTGAAATTTATTTATGAGAGAGGAAGTCTCGCGTTGATGCGATTATCTTAATGCTGTATCGCTAAATGCAGCAGCACTGACAGCTCTGAGATTAATAACGCCAAGTTCATTGAGGTTAATGCAATGAAACAATGAAGAGGCATTCTCCTTGCATAGACAACAGCAGCTGACATGAACTCACTTATAGAGGGCCAGATTAATGAGGGTAACTGATTAATGGCTGATTAATGAGCAACATCTTTGTGCCCAGGGGGTTACCAGTGGAGACCAGACACTCCCATGTGACAGTGCAAGTGAGCATGACAGTAATTGGTTGGTGGTCTTTGGGTTCTTGTGGAATAAACCTTTTCCCCTTCAGGCGGCACCAAAAAAAAAATTAAATGGAAAGGATTGCAATCAAGGTTATGTGGGGAACCATATATCATGATGACTCCAGACTTTTTTTTCCAAAACCATGTCACAACTGTACAAGTCAGAATGATTTGTCATATGACCTTCCATGAAATCTAAGGCCATGGTTTGATATCCATCACTTATTAGCTTACATTTGCATATATAAATACTAATAAGCTTAAAAAAGACCTCCCCCATTGAACTGCAGAGACAGTTTGAGTGATGCTCTTTGAGGTTTGAAACCAATTACGTCTCTGGTACGTTGACATGCAACTGCCTTCATTACACAAGTGACCACCTGCACATGTGCATTGTGCACAGTATCACATACAGTACAGAGTCAATAAAAAAGGAAGCGCTACAGCCATTGATTCCTCTTAGTTATAAATCGTGGTAATTACAGCAAAGGGCCAGACAGGCCTGTGGTGGAATGTTCACCCTAGTTAGCATTGCTGTGTTGTAAACCCAGCAGGACTTGGGGGACAGAGACGTGGTCAGAGGGTCAGTTGACCATGACCCTGAGACGCATAACAAAACCAACAGGGCATGATAGATGATGTCTGCAATTCAACCCAAGGCCCATGTATGAAATTCATTGCTTGTATATAAAGGTCCTATTGTTCTCATTGAAGAGCCTTCCTTTTTTCCCTTCACAAAAGGATTGGATCTTGTGCTCCAAAATGAAAAATCCAGTATGAAAGTAAATCAAATATTCTTATTTTAAATGCACACGTGGCAATGTCAGTGAAAGATTTGTCCCTGCTCAATTTCTTTGTTGCTTACCCTTTCATCTTGATCCTGCCTATGGGTCCACCAGAATATCATTTATTTGGGTTATTTATTCGATTATAATGTCAAACTAGTGACCGTATATATTTTTATTGTAGGTTATACTTATTAAAATGTTCCTGTGTGAGTTACATGTCTAACCTTTGTCAATGTATAAAAGACATATCATGGTGCAAGCTTTGTGATGAGTGTGTTGACTTGGCCGTACTCACTCTTTGGACTGGACACCGTTGGCTTTGGTGGCGGGGTAGTGGCTCTGGCCTTTGTGTGTCTCCACAGACAACCATCCGCCTGTCTCGTCCTGAATCACCCCAGCATGGACCGCTGCCTTGCACAGCACAGAGGTCTGCAAGACAGACAGAGAGATAGAGACGAAGGTGAGGACAGATCCTCATGGAGGGAGAAGCCATTTTAATGTGCAAACAGAAAAGACAAAAGTGTCTTGGGTGGAACAGACGGATAGGAGGGGTGTGCCGATACACTAATTTCACCAAACGATACGATACGATATTTGGCTCACAACTTCGATACGATTTCGATACGATACGATACGATACGATACGCACTTTTTTTATTATGAAAAATATATGGGGGAGAAAAAAAGCAAATGCAAACAAATCATTCTGTTTTTGCATTATTCAGATATGCGAACTTGTAGCTTTTCAGCTACAATAGCCGTTTTGAATCCAAATAGGGCAATAGTGTGACACCTGACCCGAAAAAAAACAACATGTTGTCACCCTTTTCACCTCGGGGCTGTTTGCATGCCTGATTATTATTATTGTAAAAAAAAAAAAAACGATATTTTTTTTTCTCAAAACGATACATATCGTCACGAAAACGTATCGCGATATATCGCGGGACGATATATCGGCACACCCCTAAGTTAGACGAACACTCACGACAGGTGCTAAACATCCACAACCCCATTTGAGCTTATTTGAAGTATTCAAATTTGACTCTGAATAGGGTACACTTTTGCGTGGAAAAAGCCACACTGCGATCTCATTCATCCAGGCCAACAATGACTATAATTACAATGTCAAGAAAGAATGCCAGACATTCTGTCTTGCTGGTGTGCTGTGAAGGAAGGCAGTGCTTAGTTGGGGAACATGGGATCTTTGCACTAACTACCTCTCGGAAAATGAGTCTAGGCCCACCCTGTAGGCCAAATAAAGAGCCTTCAGTGTCTGCAGCAGGTAGGGGAGGGAATACTTTGGGACGGGTATTAAAAAGCCAAGAGGTCTTTTATACCATATGCCCTTACATGTTTTAAGCCTTGACCTGGAATTTTACCAACGCTCCTCCAACAGATATTGCACTTTTAGCATTTTCTTGTGTGAGCCTACAACACAAATGCTGTGGTGGTTGATTGTGTATTTATCGTGTCTTGTCTGGTGTATACTGAACTAGGATCAATGATTTCCACATGTGGAAAATCAAGTTTGGAGTAAACATGGTCTGAATATGTATTAATTGTTTATTTTATTGACCCAACTGCTATTGTTTTAGCATTCTTTGTTTGAGCTCTATCATTAAATAATTAATGGCAGTTTAATTCGGCCAGAAACGGTTCAAGATATTTTCTGTATGCCTTGCATGGCTTCTTCACACATCTGCAGATTGCTGGTGAGACATGATGACCCTATTTTGGGCGTGTCATTATAGTCATAAATGTTTACATATTTTCAAAAATAGTTGCTATTCTTTGTACAACTGTATATAGGGCTTAAATGGTTAACTATAGCAAGCTTGTTTCATTATAGGACCGGAAGTGAAGTCAAGTGACTGGCGCAGGTTATTTTCATTTCACCTAGGACAGAGAAATCTCAGTGTGTGAACTGGGGAATGCTTTTTAGAGTATTTTTGTACAGTGTAGGCCTATAGAGACAGGAAACACAGAAATAGAGTACAGGAGGGACATGCAATAAATGTTCCAGCCGGCTGGGTATCGAGCAAGGGACTCGCTGTCAGGTATTACAGCCCATGTGGTATGTGCCATAACCATGTGGCTATCGGGGTCGCCCCCAGGGGATGCATTTTAATGGTAGGTGGAATCTGGTGAAATTACTCTTAGGCAAGGATTAGGTTTAATGTGTGATGCACGGTCTAGACCTCAATATTTCACAGGTCATGAAATAATTATCCACCACATAAAATTCGATTGCAAGCAGGGGGAGAAAATGAGTGAGGAAGGGGGTTGATAAGGACAGAGAGAGGTTCAAGAGAGGAAAAATTACAGTAGCTTAATGTTCAACCAATTCTAACTTAATTTCTGATGCAAAAAATAAATGCAAATAATTGCATAATATTTTTTATTCAGGGTTTCAGGGTTTCAGGGTTTTGCTGTGCTAGCTAAATCAGAACAAACATCCACATGAAGCAGGCAGGATAGTTATGAATATGATGCCAAGGAGGTGAAGAGTCTGAAGACATGGAGGAGGTTGGAACTGAAAACCAGCGCACTAGTGGTTCCAAAACCTTTTTAGCTCGATACCCAAAAGAGAAATTTGATGTCTTCTCGGGACCAAAACTAGTGAAAATAGACGATCTACAAGCTCTAGATCAGCTATTTTCACTTCTTCTTTACGTTTTTTACACACATTTCTTAGATTTGCTTGTAAATGTATGAAATTCATTAGAATTTCTTTGACTTTTTTTTCCTGAATTTTTGTATTTTATTGTAGGAAACAAAAAAGGGGGCTATTTACTTGCGACCCATAAAAATGGATCCGTGACCCAAAATAGGGTCCCGACTCATTGTTTGGGAAACAGTGCACTAGACTCATTAACAGAAGCCACAGACAGAGGCCCCCGCGGCCCCAGGCCTCAGACCAGCCTAATAAAAGAGTTATCATTGCTAACAGTTGGGCTTACATTTTCATGCAATGTCTGTAAACGGCCCCCCTGTGCCTTATCTGGGGCAGCAGCTGTACCCGGGTCAGATTTAACATGCTGACCTCCCGTTTTATCTGGACCGACAGCTGGCTTGGGGTCAAATTTAACTGTCTCATTAACTTGATCATTTATCCACTGACTGGCAGACATGAATATACAGAAGTTTAATGACTGGTTGTCTGGTTGGTAGACCAGTGCCTTTTACACCGGAATGCTTGAGTGTGTGATTCCATGTTCCTGATCATGACAAACGCCATTGGCTGGACCTACACCATTATATCGATATGGGATATGAGACTAGATATCTGGGATTTTGGATATCATAATATCGTGATGTCTTTTCCTGGTTTTAATCACTTAAGAATGATTTTATTTTCAAAACATAAAAGAAAATGTGTGAACATCTGTTATGAGCATTTCACTACAAGCTCACAATGCGACACAATATCGAGGTATTTACCCAAAGATATTGTGACATTTGATTTTGTCCATTATCGGCCAGCCTAGGACTAAGTACATTTTATATTGAGTAATGTAAAATGTGAAATTATTAATAAGTAATGTCAATATGACAAGAATGCATGTAGCTTTACTCACCAATTCAGACAGAACAGCCGTCTAAACTGACTGATTGAGAGAACTGATACAAATAACATGTGACAGCGTTTCAATTCACAATTGTCACACTTACTACTTGTACTGATACATTTGTATACTGTAATGATTCAATCATTATGTACTAGTTACTTTAAACAATGGTTTTATTCCACAATACCCATTTCCTGATTACTTCTACACATAGAATACTACTATCTATTTGCCTACAGTTATCTACAGTTGCAATATGTAATCTTGTTTCACTGATTGCATTGTCCACACTGCATGTGTTTGTACTGCACCAGGAATACCAGTAAAGTGTTTTTGTATTTGCTCTGTAAAGTGGGTTGAAATGAGTTGAACGTTAAGTCTAACTGCAAACACCATATGCTATTGATTGAGTGCAGTGGGCTGATTAACACCTTCTGTTGGTCTAGCAGTAATCTGGGTCAGTCCCTAAAGCCTGGACCAGCTAGACAGTACAATAGCCCTTCATCAAAGCCTGGACTGCTAGCTGGTGTATAATGGCCAACATGCCTGGACAATGACCGACCCAGCTAGCCAAAGTCCATATGTTTAATATCTAAAGCCTATGGGCAACAGCCAAGCTAGTGGCTAAACAATAGCTAAGCTGGAAAATCAATATAGGCCAAGATCACAGCTCTATAGCCATATGTGGCTACTGGCTAGATCCCATGGACTCTCTCTCTGGGGCTATTGACAAAAAAATCATGAATATACTTTGCAATAATACCAGAGGAGCTTTTATGTGACTCATACACATTGCATTCTCATATCCTTTGTTGTGTTACCAAAGAGCGTTCTCAGCCTGGTATCAATAACTTTAATACAGTAGAGCATCCATCACATCCCAAGTGTCAACAAATCAGTGAAGAGTGTGTGTCCTAACCAAAATATGATTTGCTTTGATAGAACAAAAATGATCTGTGGTCTACCCACTTTCCTATCCACAAGACCTCCATGTTTTCTATACCAGAACACATTTATCTTTTTGGTGGGCAACCTTTTGGGGCACTAGATCACTTCACGGTTTTCCAAAGCTGGCGTGATAATCCAGTGAAAGCCACCATTGCTTTTACGTCTTATTATAGACAGCTAATTAGAATAATACAAGCATAGTTAAGTTAATAATTCAACCACTTTCAACCTGGCATTGATCCCTATTTTAGGCACGTCATTACATGCAGCTTACAGAAAGTAGCAGATCGACAAGCTCTCAACACGTTGCAATGTGACGCGTTTTGAGCTTGTACATCTGCCATTTTGGCTATTTGTTTATTGATCAAGAATAGTATATAGGGCTCAAGTGGTTAATAATGAAACAGATAATGATTCAATAATTGTTTATGAAAACTAAAAGGTAAGATACATTCTGATCATCTGGGGAGAAAATGTGTATGCTCATCAAACAATAATTAATAATCAATTATTAAAGGTAGGGTAAGTGATTTGCGTTGGTTAAAATAATTGTTAAATAGCTCTATATTCTGATAGTACTCATTGCTATAGAGTGTTTGTTCAGTATTAGGAGTCTCCTTGTCTCTCTACCTCTTTATTAAACAGAAAATGCATTTTCGTTTCAGTTTCAGTTTCATTTCCAATTTTATCCAACCAGGACAGAGAACTCAATCAGGATACAGATTAAACAAGTGAAATTGGAAGTGATGACACTAAGAAATGAGCATGCAAAATTGGAACTGGAACACTATACAAATTAAGTTTAAAAATGGGTACTTTCTCCTGATTGGCTGAGATTTCGACACCTACCGAAAAAAGTATTTTCTGTTTATTAAAGAGCTGGAGAGACAGGGAGACATCTGTTACTGAAAAAACACTCTATAGCAATGATTACTATTATATCAGAATATAGTATTTTAACCTTTTAACAAAACACTTTTTGTTTTAACCAAAAAATATCACTTACCCTACCTTTAATTAAAGATGAAAAAGAGGTAGTTGCCCAGCCCTGGCCTAGATGTTAGGCATTTGGCTGACTCTCACTTAGAGCTACTTGCTACACACGCAACCATACAATGATCTTCCGTTCCCAGTGCACCGAACATTACAAGGGTCAGCCATACTACTCAGACAATGTCCTTACGTAGTCGTAGAATATAGAAAATGGGGGCAGTGCCAGTATAACAATAGGGAGAAGAGCTGGAATGTGGTGCTTTATCTGGCTGACACCCAGGTAATACACCGACACCCTTTTTTGCTCTAAATACAAACAGGAAATCTGTGGGATTTAAAGAAAACTCTATAATAGTGCTGAGCCTAAGCTCATGACACTCGGAAACACATGCAAACGCTGGTGGCTGCCTGCATGCACACACACAACAATGTCTTCAAGTGTTCCATGATGTAATCTAGTAAAATGTGAGATGTGTAGTAAATTGCCTTATTACATAAATGGATTACTTAGCTCAGCCACTTCCACGCATCCAAAAATGTGCAGCCTTATCCTAGATTACTTAACAGGAAAGTATCCAATGTGGAACAATGCCACTTTTATCACCCGAAGGCTGTAGTAAAGTGACCAGTCCCTTCAAAGCATAACACCTTATCCTTTGACAGGGTGACAGCAAGACAGAAAGCATGCTCTAGAGATCACATTCCCAAACCAGTGGGTTGGGACCCAAGAGAGGGTCTAAAGCTGTGTTAAATATACTGCAGGGTCACGAGTAAATATACAGGGTATTTTTTTTACCTTTCCTACAAATTATTTTTTGCCAAAAAAAAAAAAAATCTCCCCAAAAAATAATAATAAGAACTTTCTAAAGATATTCAGGAATTAAGTTAGTTTTTTTACACTTTTGGGAAAATAGCAGATCTACAAGCACGCAACTTGTGAGCTTGTGGATCAAATATAATCACTACTATTGAAATAGGGCTTAAGTGGTTAATTCATAATGTATTTTTGTAACTTTGGGTCCAGGGGAGACATCAAATGTATCTTTTGGGTCTCAAGCTGAAAGGTTTGGGAACCCCGGGTCTAGAAATGACTCCTGACTTCATGGCTCCCAGTGCAAAGTACCAGTGTTGAATGCAAGAGTGCACAGTGTTAAACAGTGACCACTATTGTTAAAACGTCATACTTTGAGATTCAAATTTTTACCTTTGTTTAATTAAAACTAACTTACAATGGAAGATTGTGTGGCTGTTACTGTTACATCAAGTCGATTTTTTCCCCAGTATTTTTCCTCAACAACTGATGAAAGTGATGGACCTGATGAAAATATTGATCAACATTAAACTCTGTCTAATGTAAAACTCTAAGCTTTTCTACATCACTGTATACACATGGTGCAATTTGCGGGGCAGGATGGAGAGGGAATCCAAGCTTCTGCTTTTGAAATCCCCCCTCTGGTCATTCATTTTTATGGTGGGGATATGTTTTATCTCTTTTTGCTAAATGACGTACGAAGAAGTATATAGGGCTTAGGTGGAACCCTGTTTTGTTTCAGTATATGAATTCATTGCTCCAGACTATTTCATGACCTAATAACGTGCTCCCATTGTACATTGTACTGTATTGTCTGTTATGTTGTGCTACAGTGGATTGGTAATAAAAGGTTGAATTAAGATTAAGTGAAAATGCAAACTTACATGACGGTATCCCTGAGAAATGTCCCCGGACACGTCCCCTGCCACTCCACGGCATCCTGCTGGACAGTACTTCCTGTTGTTGGAGACAACAATAGTAGAGCAGAGAGGAGCTGAGAGGGAAGCCCCATCCTGTCATGACTATCATGACATAGTACAGCTGCTAAATGGTAAACCACTTAAGCCTGTGTACTTTGTTGTGCGATAAGCAAAATCTCAGATCTACAATGCATAGTGAGCTTTCAATATTTTGGGGAAATGTTGGAAACGTTTTTAAAAAATGAAATTCTAAGACATTTTCATGTTTTGTTCTACATAAATAACACCCAGTCATATCTCAATCGGCGTGAACTTTGAAGCCGCTGCATTTAAAAACAATTTTTATTGTATGTTGATTTGTGGAAATTATCTTGTTGAATAACATGAAAATCAAAAGCCTTTGTAGGCTACACAGATAATTTTTCTTAATTTATCTATCTAATTCATTTTTCTTATTTATCTATTTTTCTTATTTATCCAACACTCCTCAACTCCATTGAAAATCCACATTAGGAATCCATGACGGAGGCAACTTCCGGGGGTGGCCTACAAAAAAAACACATGATCCTGTAGCACTTTAGCCCGGGTAATTTCCATGTATTTCACTTGGCAGTGCAGACACGGGTTTCTGAGCCCATCTCCCCTGATTTTGAGGAAGGTTGATCTACTGTTGCGTGTGTCGAGAACTTCAACAAGTATCTCACCTATACTTTGGTGCTGAGAAGTGGGCCCCTTTGTCAAGACATGTGAGGAGATCTGTGGGAAGAAGAGACAATAGGGGTTAAAAATAGTCTGGCTGCCAGACGTGACAGACAGAAATGACCACATCACAACAACAGGACACCAGCCACAACAACAGGATAACTACCCTGCTTCCTTCACTCCCTCTGACACACACACACACACACACACACACACACACACACACACACACACACACACACACACACACACACACACACACACACACACACACACACACACACACACACACACACACACACACAGAGTATGTGTGCAAAGGACCACTGCTCTAGTTTCAACTGATGAATACAAGAGTGAACAGGGTGAACAGTGACCACTATTGTTAAAACATCAAAACTTTGAGATTTAAATTTGGTTCTTTTACTGTGGAAAATTGTGTGGCCCTAACATCAAGTTGAATATATTGAAACTCAATTATAACAGATTCAGGATTGTCTTTTTGTGAGTCTCTTTGAAAAGGATGGACCTGATGACAATTTTGATCAACATTATAGACTCTAGTGCTTAAATTTCTACGCCACAGTGACAGTCACTGTATACAGGGTTACATTTTTCTGGAACATCGCACAAAATATCCTTCAAATGATGTGCTGAAACATCACCTGGGCTATCATTGAACACATACAGCATAGTAGTCCAACAAGAGGCAGGGGGGGTCATTAGTCTCCGACAGACACACACCTCGGTTTTGGACCGTTGAGTAGGAGAGCAGAAAGCCTCTTCCAGATATGTGAGTCCCGCTGCGGAACTGGACGATGAGCTGGTTGGTGTCTATGTGCAGATCTATGGGGAGCTTCCGGCTGCCACAGAACGTTTCAAACCCTGGAACCCAAGATAAACCACCGTCAAGGACAAATGACAAACACTTGCTTCATTGAATATGAGAAGACTCTTGATTACACATCGTCGTCCCTGTTCTGGGCATGTCATAATAGTATTGTCCCTCGTGCCAGGGACAAGAGAAGAGAGAAGATTTGTGTTAAAAATGTTTGTCACAATTCTTCAGGATTTTCAAAATGCTTCGAAAACAGCGACATGTGAGCTTGTAGATCAGCTATTTTCTAATAGCTTAAGTATAAAACAGGGTTAAAGTGATTTTGATGGGGACCACTTGGAACCCCCTCAAGGACACTTTGAGAACCAGTGGATTAGAGCTCACTGAGAGAGCTAAACAAGCTTGATCTGTCCCTGGGAGACCTTCTACAAAGGCCCCTCCCCCCAAACACCCTTCCTCTTCTGTCTCCCCCTCGGGCAGAACTGCTACTTCACACATCACCTGCCACACTACACTGTGTGTGTGTGTGTGTGTGTGTGTGTGTGTGTGTGTGTGTGTGTGTGTGTGTGTGTGTGTGTGTGTGTGTGTGTGTGTGTGTGTGTGTGTGTGTGTGTGTGTGTGTGTGTGTGTGTGTGTGTGTGTGTGTGTGTGGAGAAAAGGGATCCCCTTCCTGCAGTGAAACCGTAAATAATAATCAGTGAGGACAAGACAAAAGCATTACAGGAGAGAAAAGCTCTGACCTGCGTCAAAGCCTCAGCCTGACAAGAGGACATGTATCACATTTCCATGTCCAGTCAATAGGAAAGAGGGCTTGCAAATGCAGTTTGTTGGATCTTTCTAGTTTCCTCACATTGTTGCTCACCATCAGGTTTGGTCCCATTTAAGAGTAGAAAGTGTGATAGCCTTAAAGAGAAGAGTATCCTGCTTGTAATGTGCATTTTAGTTCATTGCTGATGATGATTATTATTATAGGTTATTGTTGAAACAATAATACTTAAATTCTCCTTTCTGGCTGTTTCAGCCTACTTCTCCGTGAGTTCTTAAAATTCCCATGATGCATTTAGAAGGGAAGCACAGGCCTGGCACATCCTTAGCCAATATTTTCTGATTATGATGCCATTATGCCACAAGCACAGGGAACAAGGTCAAGAGTGCTATTATGCCACAAGCACGGGGAGCAAGGTCAATGTCACGACCACCAAAGACAGCGGCTAAAAACCAGGACGTCAGGGTTGTGGTTTTCAAGGACTTTACCCCAGTGAAAATTTGGGGGTAATTTCAGAGACGCAGAATACTGCTCAGTTTAATGGCTGCTCGTCATGGAACATTAGGCCTACCACAATACTGTATATAGAGATCATGTGTAGACTATAGAGATACTATTAAAAAATTGTAGTGTTATTTTAAGGCTAATATATTTTATTGAACCACCATGGAGGTACAACAGCAGTGGCAAGACTATATTGGGAGAAAATAATAATAACTTCACGTTCCTTGAATGATTGCATTGCAAGAGAAGTACGAATATAGGAAAAGGACCTTAAGCTTTTTTTAACAGTTAATTTGAAGTGAGTTAAAGGGATACTTCACTTTCACATAAAATAAACATTAAAAATATATATAAAAGAAAAAATGAAAGAAGTTATGGCAAAATAAAGGCCCCCTCACACATTAGTAGGACACTCTAATGCGTGAGGGGGCCATGAATTTTCCATTACTTTTTTCATTTATTTTTAATATATTTTTTAAATGTTTCCCCTCGCCGAAAGTGAAGTATCCCTTTAAGAAGTTAAATATGGGGAAGTTTATGTGATTCACTGGATAGAAAATGTGAGGTACCCACACTACCCAGATCACATACTATGAGATTAGTGTTAGGGTTCCACCGCAGATGTGTTTGTAGTTAAGAACCTGTATGGTCCTGACTCATGTCTAGTCACTGTGTGTGGTAATAGGGCAGCTTTACACTTCTCACATTAGGTAAGAACATTCGAGGGAGAGTGCGGCATAACCCCAACCCCCCAGTGGTCCGTGATAATATCGACTACATGAGAGTGGTCCTTGGTGCAAAAAAGGTTGGGGACCCCTGCTGTAGAACCATAAAGACTGGGGCAGCAGTGGCTCAGGTGTTATTTCTGTAATCCGCCTATAGAACTCTCTCCATTAATGCCTACCACATAATCACGACATCCTGGATTCAAATTTGGCTCATGCCCTGTGTTGCATGTCAGCTTCTTTCTCTGCCCGTGCTTTCCTGTCTCTCTCCACTGACTGTACCGTCTAAAAACAATAAATACCTTTAAAGGTTTTCCAAAAAACACAAAAAGCTCATTTTACTTTTAATGAACATAACATGAATCCTCAGGAGGTGCGGTGTTGAGAGATTCTGAGGACATGGTCAAGTCCTAACATAAAAGGCAGAATCTACATGTTGAACTTGAGGTTGAAACGTTGCTTGTGGCCAGCAGCTGGGTGGGCAGAGAGTTGCTTCGTCAGACACTGTGAGACCACCAAAGCCACTCATTCCTCCTCAGAGCAGAGCGAGAGAGGTCCAGAATCAGGGTTCACATCCGACCGTTACTGTGGTTAACCCCTTGTCCACCCCCAGCCCCGACTTCAGTCCAGTCTGACTATTTTGAGGGGCAGACCAAAAGTACAGTATATTATAACAGCAAATGAAAAGCTCAAAATGAACCTTGCCTGACAACTTTAACCCCATTCTTCTGACCAGATGCATACCTGTGTACCTCTTCTTCTGTGTGTTGCATTACGCACACTTTTGTTATGCATCGTTTCTGTTCCCAAAAAAAAACATCCTTCTGCTTTGAGTTGAAAAACACAATGGTGACATGGTCTTCATTTAGACAACACATGGCATGGCATAAATTTAAATCCCCATTGATTTTGTTTGCTCATGGCACACTGGAATTGCATAAAATCTCCCACAACAGAGCTAAGCCTATACACAGCATAATCCTCTGCTCTAATTAAGTATTGGTGGTGCTGCTGGTGAATTCACACCAGCAGCACCGGCATTCAGCCATCACATTATGAGAATACCGAATTTACCGCCACTGCGGTAGGAGGCAGCGCCAACAAAAAGCGAGTAGAGCAGCAAAGTTGAGACTAGTTTTTGAGACTTTTTCACTGCCGCAGTGTAGAGACAGAGCAGCACTGGCAGGCAACCAGAAGCGCGCTGTGGTCTGAAATAGGCGTGGAGCAGGCGTTCGCACAAAGGTGACATGGGTGTTTCAGACGTTTTGTACACACCCATTTAGCGGAAAATTTGCTACCACTGCTGGTGTGAATTATTTTAAAAATAAATTAGATTTTCTTTTGGGGCTTTTTATGCCTTTATTAGAGAGGGATAGGGAAAGTAGGCCGACAGGAAATGGGCAGAGAGATGGGGGGGGTGACACGCGGCAAAGGTCGTCGGGAACGGGAGTCGAACCCGCGACACGCTGTCAGGCTGGCATTGCAGCCTGGGGTGCCTGGACCGCCACGCTGCGGCCCAGGCCTGCTGGTGTGAATTTGAGTGAGGATTGTGTAGGTATACTCAAAGTGTGTACACGCAGTGTATTAAGAAAATAATCGGTCTCCATCTATCTCTCTCTCTCACCCTGCTCTCCTCCGTATCCTCCCTTCTGGATCCTGACGTAGCTGTACTGGCAGCTCTGTGCCTCCACATCCAGATCACCAAACTTCAGTGCCACTCGCCTGCCCACAGGCACTTGGATGCGCCACTGACACCAGGTGTGGTTGGGGTAGGTGCGGGGGTAGTTTTTAGAAGACAGGACCCCGCTCTCTGGACCCAGCACTGCGTGGCCACAGCCATCACCTACAGGAGGCAGGAAAACAAAAACAGTTAGTCAAACAGATTATGAACATTTTTCAGATAATGGATTTTTGGGAGGAATGTGTTAGTTTTTTTCAAAAGTAAAATGTAACAAAAATAATGAAAATTGCTGAATGTGAGCAGAAGGTGCATTATATAGCGCTTTTGTCCAAAGCGCTTTACATAGATTGTGCATTACATTCACCCATTCACACACACACATTCATACACCGATGGCGGAGGAAACCATGCAAGGCACCAACCTGCTCATCGGGAGCAATTAGGGGTTCAGCGTCTTGCTAAAGGACACTTTGACAGGAATTCTGAGGGAGCCCCCCAGCCCGGGATCGAACTGGGAACCTCGCGGTGTTCCAGTTCACTCTACCCGGCCGCTCTACCCCAGAGCCACTGCTACCCCTATCTGTGAATCAAGCTGTGAGCTAGTAGATTGGCAATTTTCTGTATTATTGCCCGAGCTTAAGCGGTTAATCAGACTTATCAATTAAGATACAAAATTATAGCTTCTTTATTATTCGATTAATTGAACATTTTGATATGAAAATGCTGAAATGTTGATAATTTTTTATAGAATAATCACTAATTGCAGCCCTCAAACTAAACAAAACTAAAACAATAGGAGATTCATTGCATCAGATGAGATTATAGCTAGCGTGATGAAAGGTTTAGTAACAGCAGATAAGTACTAAATACAACAGGCAGAATCCCCCAAACTGAAATCTCAAACTGGGTACAGAATGATATACAGCAGGTGTACAAAGTCTGAAAAGTGTATGCCTCAATGGTTAAAATTCAAAGATGTTTTTTTCCATAATATATCTTCGGATAGTTAAGCCAGCTTTCTCATAGCAAGAATTGAGACAAAAGGCTAACTTCCCTCTGTTCTTAACATGTATACTTTGTCTCCTTCTGTCTATTTGCTGCTTGTGTGAGTGTGACATCCCAAATTAGAGTTTGGTTTGGCTTCAATGACTACTACTGATTTGATTATTCCAAGCCATTGGAGCAACTCCTGAAATGAGTGGTATTCCATTGTTTCCCATTGAATTCTTCCGTGATTTGAGTGCAAAGCGTTGCATGCCAAATGCCTGCCAGTGACCAATGGCTATAATTCACTTGCAAGAAAGACACTGATCAAATCCGACAAGGCCTTCAATTCCATTTCAGTAAAAGCCACTTCACCGTCTTGTCCCCGTTTGTGTGTGTGTGTGTGTGTGTGTGTGTGGGGGGGGGGGATTGTGTGTATACGTTCAGAAAAATCTATAAATAAAGTACGAAAAAAATAACCACTTCACTCAACACCCAATACTGCTGAGATGCCCTTGAGTAAGACTCACCAGCTTCTATGTATCCAGCTGCTAGCATGCTTTACAACTGTGCATATGCAAATATGTATTAATTATTCTGGGAGCGAATATTCAGCGCAAATAGCAGATCTAACAAAGTATATATTGTTTAAGTGTTTAAATGAAACATACATACATACATACGTACGTACATACATACATACATACATACATACATAGGTACATACAAAATCCCAATTCCGCTAATTGGTTCTGCACCCCCCTTGTGCCCACACTAGGTTGAGTAGGTTCCAATTATAACACAAATAGCAAATCTATGGATAATTGCTACCATACATTTGCACTGGCCTGGTGAATATTCCATAGGGCTTCTTCACTGAGCCTAGAAAAACAAAACCAAAAAGATCCCAGTAATGGCACAAGATAAGACTTAAGGCAGGTACACATTGCAGGACCTTAAAGTGCTCGGGGGGTTATCTGATCGTTAAGCATTACACACTGCAGGAGTTTATTTCTTGAAATCGGCTGTCATAATATCGTTGTGGTCTTCACAACAGGATTGATCCCCGACAAGGGCTGACACACTGTAGGATAGTTCACTAGGATGCTATCTCCAGAGTCAGACCCAATACATACATTTGAGTTTATTCCAATTCATTTTAATCGACGTATCCCGTGATATGCCTCTCTCCCTCTCCCCCCTCTCTCGCTCTTTCTCTCTCTCTCTCTCTCTCTCGCACGTCAAGTGCAGAAGCGGTCAGTGACAGCGTTGCCATGTCCGCTTATTATAAGCGACTTTGGGCTTGTTTTTCTGTAGTTGCTTGTAAATATTGGTTGTTGCGGGGTGCATTTTTTGGGCTTATTTGTATAGTTGCTTATTTGGCCTTGTTTCCTAATGTTGTTTAAACCAGTGGTTTAAACAACACATAATATGTATTTGTCCGCAGACCCCCCTTCTGTAAATATGTTGTGCCATCACAGACCCCCATACAAGATTTGTGTGGATTTGGAAAATATTCCACAATTTTCGCAAGATTTTTCTTTGAAAATAGCTGCGACGCGTTGTGAGCTTGTAGATCGGCTATTTTCAAATATCCAATGTATTTGTAAATAGGTTTAAAGTGCTCAAGTGGCCTTTTCTTGGGCTTGTTTTCATAGACCTGGTTGCTTATTTCTCTCGCAACATCTGGCAACGCTGTTTTGACACAACGTGCACATGCTGCACACTCACACACACACACACACACACACACACACACACAGAGCTCGCTCTCGCTCTCACTCTCTGTCTGTCTCTCTCTCTCTGTACAATTCCTCTAAAATAAACAGCCCACCAGGCTCGCTCACTCTCTCATTTTGTTTTATAATGTTAACTTAATACAGGACTGGACGGTAATATTGCGGTAGGGACTGTTTGTTGTGGTCAGATCCAGCGACGCTCCCCTAGCCACGGTGGCTGTAATGTGCTCTCATTGGCTGTAGCGTGCATCTCCTCGCAAGGTGGTCGCAGCCCCGTTCATAGTGTATGATATTGTCTGCTGTCCTGTCCCAGACAGAGCTGAATATCTAACATGGTAGTTATCTGAAAACGGTCGGAAAGCCGTCGCAGAGCGGATAATCGCGGCCATATCGTCTCGCGGTGCCTTTCACACACAGCGAGCATTATCTCGCAGATCAAAGGCCGATCTGCGTCAGATCGGGAGGTTTTGTCGGCGAGCGCCAAAAAATGTCGGCGACAGCAATATCGGACCCAATCTCCTGCAGTCTGTACGGGCCCTTAGGTAAATGTGCACGTTTCCTCTCTTTAGGACTCAATTAATTCAACAATGTCTTCATTTATTGCCATTAGGCTTTCTGAAGTTTCCCCTTACATGATTAAAGGATACGATGGAAAGAAATGACTGTCTTTAGTCAATATTGTTTTCATATCGTTCACGGCTTAGTTCCTGGAAAACAGATAGGCATACGTTTCCCACAATGCCCAGATCTAAACAGATGTGAGAAGCAGCACTGAGAGCATATTGGACATTTCTGTGGGAAGACAACATGTCCAGGCGGGTTTCCAGCCGACTAGTGCAAACTGTGTTTCACATGCAGAGCCCCTCGGGGCCCAGTGAAAACCACGGTGAATGACATCAGTTAGAACCTGTACACAGTAGGTGAGCTAGCATCTTCCGACACCACAGGCCACAAGCTAAATCTACTCTACTCTAAACGTGCTACAACAACGAGAAACCTGCCTGCTTCTTTGGGTTCATAAAAAGAAACTAGTCAGAAATGTGCAATAAATGTTCAAGGTATGACCACAACAAACGCATCCTTCATTAAACACATGAACCCTAGCGTCCTTATTCTGGGTCGAATATTTGAAAATAACTGATCTACAAGCTAAGAAAGTTAAGAAAGTACTACTGTAACATGGCTAACCTTAAATGCCCTGCCACTCTGCAACTTCATTGGGAGGTAGTGAACAACTCTCCCACAACAAGATAACTGCCAAGTACATAAAAGATTTCGCCCAATCAAGAGTCGCACAGGGCACACATTTGAAGGGGTGTGTGGGGAGAACTTGGCATCAGACAGGAAATAAATTCCAACTCACACTGTGTTACGTAGACAATCTAATGTTAGCATTCCTTGCATGTCCTTGACAAGTGGCTGGCTCCCATACACAGCAGCCCTCTGCGATAACTACAGCCTTCCATTACACCCAGGTTAAGCCCTCACCTGGGTGTGGCGTCTACACCAGTAGAGTGTGTGTGTGTGTGTGTGTGTGTGTGTGTGTGTGTGTGTGTGTGTGTGTGTGTGTGTGTGTGTGTGTGTGTGTGTGTGTGTGTGTGTGTGTGTGTGTGTGTTCAATAGTCAGCACTTAATGCCATGTTTCCCATAGCGTAGCCTTGACACCTGTGACATCACAAAGTTGTGTGTGCGTGTGCGTGTGTCAGCAGCACTAGCAGGCTCTCATAGCAGCTGTGATCACAGGCTGGATTCCAAGGCCTTTACAGAGAGACCCGTCCACTTCCTAGACGCTACAAACGTCCTATAACTCTATTCACTGACACATGTCACACCTCCAGCTGTTATCAGCTTGTTGCTTCAGTCCATCACTCACTGGACCTGACCAACCACCAGCAGCTAGCCACACAAAACCAAGCAGCCAAATAACCTATCTATGCGGACTATTCAATTCAGCGTTATCCATTGCAAGACACATGGATCTAAATATGCAGTCTCCCAAGGTTATAGTGAAGTCAGGCCTAACGTCTCTAAAACACTCAAATGTCCCTGTTTGCAACATTCACCACCAAATTATCCACATTTTCACCACAATTAAAATAATAATAGGCTACTTGTTTTCAGTGCTTACACAGATATTTCCAGGGGTGCTTGAGGGGGTTCCAGGGGGCTCCCAGCAAAATTTACTTTAAAGACGTATGCTCCATTTCTTCTTCTTTTTTCGGCTATTTGAAAACAACCGATCTACAAGCTCATAAACGTGTTACGATGCAACACGTTTGTAGATCTGCTATTGTCTAATGATTTTGGCAAACACTGACAAATCTTTTTTTATGGGGGTCCCTGGGCAAAATATATTTTCAAATGGGGGACAAATAATTTTGGCAGTCCTTGACATGAACATTTTTGACACCCAATTAGGCATATGGATGGAACCTTTATCCAATTTACACACCTACTTGATTGAGGAGGTAGAACTGAATGTATGGCCCACGATGCAAACAAGATGAAAAATGTGTACTACAGTACAGAACAGCTACATGAATAATACAGAGATCCCATTCCAGGAAAATTACACCCCATGGAAAATAAGTGTTAAAGGAGAATTTTGGACTAAGGTTTTCTTACCTTTTCTATGATGTTATGATATCTTAGGATGAATGGTACAGTAGAAAAATGTCATAACTCCATCCCAGGTCCGCCACAGCTTAAAACGTGCGCGGATAGGCCTTGCGTTAGATCGCGCATTTTGATTTTTTTTTTTTTTAGATCTGACGTTCATAGCGACAGAACACTGTAAAAAAAAAAAAAAAACAGAAGTCTCGCTAGTCGAGATTGAAATCTCGAGATTTTAATCTTGTCTAGCGAGACTTAGGTTTTTGTTTTGTTTTTTGCATAGTGTTCTGTCACTATGAACGTCAGATCTCACAAAAATGACATTTTTCTACTGTACCATTCATCCTAAGATATCCTAACATCATAGAAAAGGTAAGGACTTCAGGGTGAAAGTAGTTATGTAAGTTACCACCACTTTAACTTATGCCCTTATCCAAAGCGATATTGTGCAAGCAGGCAGGTACGCAACTCTGACACTTGGACAGAATACAAAATTTGACATGATTGACTCAGAAGAAAGGTACATGAAAACAACAGATGAGCATCTCCACACATGTAAACAAGCAAGTGCACAGAGCACACTATGGCCATCGCACCTCACCAGACAGACAGACACACAACAGGGCAGGGCAGGGCGGGGCAGGGAATCATCTTCTTTGTCCACCAGCCACAGCGGCCTAAAGATTCAAAAACTTCACAAGTCTCCATGTGTTTTCCATGCCAGATAGATATATAAAATAGAACAGGACTTCTCAATGATGGGCTAGGAAATATATCGATATTTTATCAATATCATGATATAAGACTAGGTATCATCTGGGATTTTGCATAATTTTATCATAATATTGTGATATCCTATGACATCATCATTACAAAAGTGTTCAAAATGCAACATGTGAGCTTGTGAATAGGTAAAATAAGTCCAAGTTGAACAGGGCCCAGATGTGAACAGTCAGACAGAACAATGTAAACAGGAAGTTAAGGACCCACCTTTGGGCAGGTGTGAGACTGATGACCTCACCAACGCTAAAGCAGGAAATATTGGTTGGGCTTCAGAGTGAACTGGCCAAACAAGGCCAATGAAAAGCCTCTTTGTCAAGGGGAATAGCTTCGTAAATCAAACACTAATCAACGTCTCTTGCTTGCTGGATGTTTTTTGCCTGATATGTGTAAAATGCATGGAACATTTGGATGAGGTGGAGGCTTGTTCTGTTGGGACAAGTTACATAGCAGACATATCATGATAGGAGACTAGATATCTTCTGGGATTTGGGATATCGTAATATTGTGATATGGCATAAGTGTTGAGTTTTCCTGGTTTTAATGACTTAAACCCTATTTTATACTTTTGTGGCATGTTGTGAGCTTTTATTTGAAGAGTTTTGGGGGCTTATATTATCATCACTATTTCAATGTTGAGGTATTTTATTTGGGACATTCAATTTTGTCCACATCACCCAGCCGTAGGTTAGACTAGAGCTAGAAGAGACAGGAGTTCAAATCCATGATGTTGCACTAGCTAGCATGTGCACTTGTATTGTTTTTCTTTTTCTTTTTTATTGAAGTGCATTCTTCTATCAAGTTACAGTAGTACCCAACCACATTGACATAGTAGTGTAACTTGACAGCATCTACAGTCGGCCTCTACTGCTGTTTGTTCACTGTAATGTATACCTGATACATCAGATGAATTTACAACCTGGTAGACTGGAACTGACAAAGCCCTAAGTTGGGACTCATTGATGTGGGCTGACACGAGCAATGGGAGGAAATGGTTTGTTTGGACTAATAACTCTCTCCCACACTCCGTCTGTCTCCTAAGTCCCACCGTATCACCCACATCCACACTATCCACAGCAGTGAGTGTATTTATGCAACAATTAAACCCCCTTTTAAACAGGATGGACTGGTTTATAATCACACTGAAACCTAAACACAGCTTCACAGTACCTGTTATGGGGGAGCAGAATAGATGCTCACTTTGAGACAAAAGTGGGAAACGCACATACATTTAAATATGAAAAAAAAGAAAGAAAATGATGCAGACAGAAGCTCTCAGAGGTGACATTACTATTCATTTGTTTTATTACCCAACATTAAGCCTTGCCTTGCATTTAGCATGCTGGGAACTGGAGTTATGGCTGTTTAAACCCCAGAAGAATCAAATAACCTGTTTTCCTACGTGGCAACAGTCCCTTGACAAACAACCAGAGGAAAAGACACAGCTCTACCAGGCAGACCCACACTAGCATCCTCTGTTATTTTATTTCTGGCTAGTGCTGGTCCTTTGGACTTGAGAAGTGTGATAATTATATTTATGGATGAAATGTTGATATTCTATCTCTATGTCACGATTTGCCACTTTCTCTCAAATTTCCATACATTTTAACCTGCACCTACCTTTTAAATTTGTCTTTACTTAATGAAATCTGAATTCGGATTAACAAAACATATAATGAACT
Organism: Gymnoscopelus braueri; assembly: GCF_963280865.1. Classification (NCBI taxonomy): domain Eukaryota; kingdom Metazoa; phylum Chordata; class Actinopteri; order Myctophiformes; family Myctophidae; genus Gymnoscopelus; species Gymnoscopelus braueri. The sequence continues at coordinate 18,711,162 of NC_137616.1, forward strand.
CAACTGGGAATAGTCATATAGCCTATAAGGGATTGTTCATTCAAATACATAGGCCGCCTCGCCTAATATCAAAGAACTCTGTATATTGTCCAATGTCCAGCCGTATTTCCAAACGTGTGTCCAGAAGAGTTTTATCAACAAGGTGGCTTAACCCAATAAAACGTGACAAACCATAATATAGCAATATTATACCAATATTGTGATACGAGACTAGAGATCATCTGGGATTTGGGATATTTTAATATCCCAAGTGTTGTCCTTTCCTGGTTTTTATCAATACTCAATCATTCACAATCATTATATTGTTGTCATATTGTATTGTTGTTAGCACAGTCTTGTGGAACATGCCACTTTTGCTGCTCATGCAAATCTGTATGAGTGCCTGACAAAACCCTCTTGAATTATTTTGTTAAACTCACTCAACTTTTCACTCAACTATGTCAACAGTAACTGATGGTCACTGAGTGACAGACATTCACAATCACATCATCCAACATGTTGCCCCTTGCCAAGTGGCCATGCTTTCATTCTACCCACCCTATCCACTCAACAGCAATCAGCATATGACCACCACAAGAGCCTGGTCTGGTGGTGTGTGCAGCTTTTATCCAGTCAACTGAGGATACAATTCAAGCAGCACATTCAGCCAAGGAGCACTGTGGGTTTACTCAAAAACACAACACATCAGCCATAATGTAGGCTCCTTGGAGCCTTCATATAACCTTAGAAGCCTCAGCATCACCTCCAGCCAAATACAATGTCATGTCCCTACTACTCTTCTTTCTGACTGAACGATGACAGGTAGAAAAAAAAGAAAGGTTTGCTTTGGATTACAAAGCTGCCATGAGGCCAATATATTGTGTTTCTACACAGTAAAATCTTTGGATAATTTATCAATGTGTAACTGTAACTACATTTAGTAGTAGAGTTGAGTTAAATGTCATGTGTTGCATTGTGTGCTGTTCTGTTGACATGTGTAAAACTCAACTCTAGCCACAAGTCATTGAACAACGCATTGAAGCAGAGCCTACAGGTGATACTATGTATCCATGTTGCCACCCACCTTTGGTACAAAGTAACAAAGGTGCCACACTTGTAGAACAACACGTCTCCTTGTGCAGAGAATGAAGGTGTTTAAATAGGTCTGGTCTGGTTGTTGAGATACTAGAGTAGACGAAAGTAATCACAGCCAGGAGGACCCCCGTTGTTTGGTGGACCACTGCATATACTACTACATCTACAGCTAAAAGAAAACACTGCAGCATGCCACATCTCATTGGAAATCAAAAGGGCAAATAACTTCATTGCAACAACGCAGTGGTGTAAAGTAACGAAGTACATGTACTCAAATATTGAACTTAAGTACAAATTTGAAGAATTTTCAGTACTGTTTCTTCTACTCCACTACATCTCAGAGGCAAACATTCTACTTTTACTCCACAACAATTATTTAAAAACTTTAGTCACTAGTTTACTTTGTAGATATTTATTATGACAAAACATACATTAACCAATTCATCCCTATATACTTTGGCTATTTAAAAATAGCCAATCTACAAGCTCAAAGCGAGCTTGTAGATCTGCTATTTTCCAACAGATTTGTATACATTTTGAAACACTTGTGAAATTCTACATGATCAGTACTTTCTATTTTTGGTCTTTAAGTACATTTTGATACCAATATTTGTTGTACTTTTACTAAAGTAAAATTCTAATTCCAAACTTTTACTTGTAACAGAGTATTTCTACATTGCAGTATTGATACTTTTACTTAAGTAAAAAAAATTAGTACTTTTTCCACCAGTGCGGTTGCGTTGGAAACTGGTGGCTACCACCTCAATCACAGCGGTTGGTTGTACACTTACCTGATGTTTCACCGTGCGTATAAAGTATCCATAAAAGGACAAAGAATCCATGAAGTTTTTCGTTTCCCGACATCTCGGTTCATGTATAGATCGAGTGTTTCGTCGCGAAGCCGCCAACGTGGAAACATTAGTAGCCGTTATATTTTCCCCGGGATCATTTTCTTTTAGAACTGATAAAACCCGCTGCTACAACTTCCCTGATCCTACTCATCCACACGCTGTAGGCTAGGCTGAGCTCAGTGTTGCCAGATTGTGCGAGACAAATAAGCAACCAGGTCTAGGAAAACAAGCCCAAAAGAAGCGATAAGTGCACTACTAGGCCATGAGCACTTTTAAACCTATCTACCGTATACATTGAAAATAGTCGATCTACAAGCTCGCGTTGTCGAGCTTGTAGATCTGACATTTTCAACAACAGCAAAAATTGGGGGGAAAGTGAACATTTTGGAATATTTCAAATCCACAAAATCTTGTATGGGGGGGTCTCTTTCCATTGGGGTCTTCAGGACCCCAAAGGAAACAAGCCATATAGTGCTTTCTTGGGTTTAATCCCTTTTAGCATCCCTTTGTAAATAGAACTGTAGGCTACTTTCTGTGCTTTTTTTTGGCAAACTGCTAAATAAAGTATTCAATCAATCATCAATGACACAACATATTTATTCATTTGGGGGTCCTTGACATGAAAATGTTCGAGAACCACTGGTTTAAACAACATTAGGAAACAATAAGCAACTACACTTTAGGAACAACTTAAGCACAAAAAACAACCCACAACTACACTACCAATATTTACAAGCAACTTTACAGAAAAAGTAGCAGACATGGCAACACTGGCTGGGCTCCGGCGGCTCACACCATTGTCAAATAAACCACACTAAAAACACAGAGCTGGAGCCGTCACAGCTTCAAAATAAAACCCAAGGTTTAATAATTTGCGGGATAAAAAAGGAAAAAGGGGGGGGAAAGAGTATAATTGCAATTTAACCATTGTGTTAATTTTCATTACCTTGACCTGTTTTACATTTAATATGAATACCATTGTTTTTCTAAGGTTGGCAAATTTAGCAACTTTATTTTGAAGGCAAAATTGTACAAATTCCGGTTTATTATGGACAGCTGACTGACTTGGTGCAGATTTTCTTCCATGTTTGATGTGGAGGCGCCACCAAGCGATGACACGACTACTTACACCGAATAGGTTAGATCGATCAATCAATCTCAAGATTAGAATACATCGTAATAAGTTATTCTTTTTTTGATTATTCTCAAAATGAAATGAAATTATAGCATTATGGGTTGACAACAATTAAACATTAAACCCAAGTAGTGTTTAGGATATATTGAAAATTCCAGTATGCCCAATGTCATCTTGTGACACCTCAAACCAAAGAGGCATAACTAATGATGTAAAAACGTCTCAGCATCAGTTAAAGCAGCACTAGGCTACTTAACTTTCCTCTTCTAGCCTGGATTTTAACCTGGTTTCCTGCTCAAGTGCAGACATTTTTACCATTGAGCTAACAGAGCCTGCCTGCTTGCTCAGGGGATAAATTGAATATTAACCATGAGGTAAAAAATTTGTGTCAGATCCTGTGTCTAGGTGAGACATGACCTTTGACACGATCTAAATGTCTCAATAGAAGACCAGGGAGGCAAAATATAACCACCCCAATTGTATAAGTTATATTGTATTAACATGCTGTACCATACAGATTGGATAAAATTACAGTTTATTCATTTAAAAAAAGGTATATAGTGAGGCTTTAATTTTGTTAACACAGTGTTCGAAAGTGCGAATAATGAAGCCGGAAATGGCAACAAAATAGTATATTTGAATTTAGTTATGCTTTTTGGTATGCATCAGATTTGTGCTTATTATTAGTGACTATGAAGGATTTGCAATTTTTATCAGAATAGCTTTAGCCTATAACATAGGCTATATAGCCTAATATAGTATTTAATATGTATTTGATATGTACATATCAATTAAATACTTTGTATTGATTCTATTGAATCAGTGGAGAAATAGTATACTGGTACAGACTTTCAAGAACAAGGGTGATATACAGAGTTGTAGTAACTACAGAGGTATAAAGCTGATAGCCACAGCATGAAACTATGGGAAAGAGTAGTGTAAGCTAGGCTAAAGAGGATAAGTGACAATTAACGAGCAGCAGTATGGGTTTATGCCAAGGAAAAGCACTACAGATGCGGTGTTCGCCACGAGAATGTTGATGGAGAAGTATAAAGAAGAACAGAAGGAGTTACACTGTATCTTTGTGGATCTAGGAAAAGCAGATAGGGTGCCAAGAGAGGTAGTGTGGTATTGCTTGAAGAAGCAGGAGTGGCAGAGAAGTATGTCAGAATGGTGCAGGATATGTACGAAGACAGCGTGACAGTGGTGAGGAGTGCGGTAGGAGTGACGGACGGGTTCAAGGTGGGGTTGGGCCTGCATCAAGGATCGGCACTGAGCCCTTTCTTGTTTGCATTAGTTATGGACAGGTTGACAGATGAAGTCAGGCAGGCGCCATGGACTATGATGTTCGCAGACAACATCGTGATATGTAGTAAGACGAGGGAACAGGTTGAAGAGAGCCTGGAAAGGTGGAGGCAAGCTCTAGAGAGAAGAGGAATGAAAATCAGCAGGAGTAAGACAGCATATGTGTGCCTAAACGAGAGAGAGGACAGTAGAACGGTGAGGATGAAGGAGGTGGCAAAGGTCAAGGAGTTTGAATACGCAAGGTCAACAATCCAAAGTAATGGGGAGTGCGGAAAATAGGTGAAAAGGAGAGTGCAGGCAGGGTGCAACGGATGGAGGAAAGTGTCAGGAGTTATCTGTGACAGAAGGGTACCAGCAAGAGTGAGAGGGAAGATTCATAGGACGGTAGTGAGACCACAGCCATGCTGTGCGGCTTGGACAGGAGGCGGAGCTGGAGGTGGCAGAACTAAGGATACACAGATTCTCATTAGGAGTGACAAGGAAGGACATGATCAGAAAGGACTACATTAGGGTCAGCCCAGGTTAGAAGGTTTGGGGATAAAGCAAGAGAGGCTAGGTTGAGATGGTTTGGACAAGTGCAGAGGAGGGATGACGGGTACATGATGCGAAAATGGAACTGCCAGGTATGAGGAGAAGAGGAAGGCCAAAGAGGAGGTTCATGGATGTGGTGAGAGACGACATGCACGTGACAAGGTCACAGAGGAAGACGCAGAAAACAGAAGCAGATGGAAACTGATGATCTGCTGTGGCGGCCCCAATGGGATTTAGCCAAAAGAAAAAGAAGAAGACTTTGTATTGATTAGGTAGTCTACAGGTTGGGGCTGGTGGCAGTGACTCAGGAGAGGTAGAGCAGCCTTCAGGGGCACCGAATGGTCACCAGTTTGCCCCCTGGCCTTGTGTCAAAGTGTCGACTTGAGCAAGACAATGAACCCCTAACTGCTCCTGATGAGCAGGTTGGTGCCTTTATGGTTTCCTCCACTGTCATTGGTTGAAACTTGAGAGTGGGTGAATGTAACAGGCTTTGGATAAAGGCGTTATAGAAATGAAGACAGATATAATGAAAGAAAGTTGTGAGCAGACATGCAATACCTTACACTGATAAATCTGTAGGATGGAAATAAGATACAGAACTCTACCTGTCCCCTGTATTCTTTGTTTTGGATGGGAAAATTGTGTGTGATTTACTTTGATTTTAATAGGGCAAAGGAACTACATTTCCACACACCATACAAAATAAAAGTACATTACAAAGAAGTAATATTGTTAATGACCATTGCTGTACATGCAGTATCCAAAACAACTTAGACGCACAAAGAAACCAACTTTTTATTACTGCTACATGGCTACATGGCTATTATGAATATTTGTACAAAAATGCAGTAAAAATAGCATTGATGTATGTACAGATATGATTCCTTTCATGTACAGTAGGCAGGAAAGGTTGTTGTAGTACAGGTAGAATGGCAGGTAAATATTTTTCTCACATCATGTGTACACAAAACAAGTAATACACAGTCCCTACATGTTCCAACATCACAGTATCAGTGCTCGCCCCTCAAACCAATGTATTGATTGTGGAAACACAGAGTAGTATTAAAATAAAAACTAAAACAACAGGAATCTATATCATGAAAGGAATGACCTAATTGTCTCTGTAGTTGACAATGTAAAAACTAAACACTACATAGTAAAATCATCACAGGTCAATTTGGTTACCTTTGTACATTCTCAGAGTTACAAATGGATAAATAAACACTGAGTTTAGTTTGTTTACTGCATCAGACAGTGGTCATTCTGATAGTTAGTTCTAAGGCTTTGATTTAGGTACTAAACTGCAATACATCATCATATCATCGTTTCATAGTTATTCATTCAACTTGTTACTTTAACAGCTTTTCCCTCCGCATGGTCAGAGGACCCTCATGCTACTGTAAAGGTTTTATTTAATCATTTTGAGCACCTCTTAGAAAACAAAAAACATTGTCAATGTCTACAGAATAGCATGGCTGTTGGACAAGGCTGACTCATCACTGCATGGGGAAGTAGCCTAACTCATTTGACTTGAATCATGTAAAAATGCTAATGTGTGTTACCTGAACCGCAACCTCTGCTAGGTAATAGGGCTGTTAATCAAACCAATTATAACAAATAATTGATGTTAATAAAATAATACATTTTCAAAAATAGGCGATCGACAAGCTCACAACGCGTCACATCGCAACACGTTGTGAGCTTCTCGATTGTTCAATTAATGGAAAAAGTAATCAATGCTAATCACTAAGATAATTGATAGTTTCTGCCCTACTTGTTAATAGCACTTGGAATATTAACTTGCTATGACATTCCTTTTTATTTTCAGGCATGAATCTTTTTCTAGCCTTTTTTAAATGTTGTTTTAAAAACCTTTGAACACATTTGTCTCTTTCCCTTTTATGACAGAGGCATACGGAATGGCCCTTCTATAAATTCTGCAAATCTGTGTGTGTGTGTGTGTGTGTGTATGTGGGTGTGAGTGTGCGTGTGATTGTTTGTGTGTATCTGTCCACGTATCTTGAGAACCGCCCAACCGATTGACTTCAAACTAGGCACGTGTATCGCAGAGGACCCGAGGGAGTGTGGTGCCCGGCGCGAAGTTGGTGGTTCTCCAGAACCGCCGATGGGCATAAAAGGGACAAGGACAGACAGATACAGAGATCTCCAAATATGGAAGGGAACACAGGCAGACAGACAGATACAGATATCTCCATATAGGGGCATAAAAGGGACACAGACACACAGAGCCTTTGCACAGACAGACAGACAGAGGGATACAACGGATACAAGTATTGCATAACTGGAGGGGAATGTGTTTCCTACGGGCATCATTCCCAATGGGCATCGTTCCCAATGGGAATCGGCCTAGCCAAATATCTATCTATCTATAAATATCTATTCGCGTAACTTGAGAACAGCCTGACCGATGTACTTCAAACTTGACTATGACATTAGGTATCGCGGACCCGAGAGAGTGATGTGCAGAGTGGAAAGTCTGTTGGATCAGAGGTTGTGCAAAAAATATGATAAATCTGTAAATCCCCATACATGGAGTACCCCAATGTCATCGATATGACATCATATTACTGACGTCAACTCCATATATGGGCATAAAAGAGACAGACAGACAGACAGACAGAAAGAGATCTCCATATGTGGGCATAAACGGGACACAGGCAGACAGATACAGAGATCTCCATATACAGTATGGGCATAAAAGGGACAGAGACAGACAGACAGACAGACGGATACAACGGGAACTCTGACAAAGGGTACAACACATTTCACGGTACTTTAGCATCTCTGCACTCACACAAGTACTCTTCATTACATAACATTTATCTTTTCTGTTAAATCTTGTGCATTTCAGAATGTATAGCTTCAAAACCCTTACATACCTTTTCTCTTTTATCCAAGTATTTCTCTTGATTTATACAGACTAGCAAGACAAGACACAGATGCTGAAGAATGCATATTGAAGAACAAGTAGGCTACGCACAAACATCCAAGTTCAGAGTGGTTTTACTCAAGAAATGCACAGCTCCAGTAAGTTTAAAGGGGGTGAAAGTGTTATTTTTACGCCGGGGCTCTGCAAGACGCTAGCCGTCTATAAGAGGGTTGGTCTGTGTGTCTGGTGTGTCCGGAGCTAATCTTCAAAGTCAATAGGGCTCTGTTAATGATCCTGAGATCCACATGATTACATTATTTTGTTAAAATAAGCATTAAATAGTACTATATTCTGATACCAACCATTGCTATAGTGTATTTGTTCAGCAACAGGGGTCTATACTATAGTTCCACCGTAGCAGATAGCAGATATGCAAGCTCTCTATGTGTGACGGATGCAACACGTCGTGAGCTTGTAGATTGGCTATTTTCGGCATGCAACACCGTCGGACACATTAAATAAAGCATCAGAATGTTGCAGAGAAAACTCGCAGCAATCTGAATTTCCCCTTAGGCAGCAAACGCTCAGAAGTGGCCTGGGGGTTCCCTATATTCTTTTGGAGGTTATTCAATGTATTTACAATTAGTTCATATATCACCATATCTGAGCATACAGTAAATGACAACAATGTCCATCAACTATCTTTCAACATTACTTGCCATTGACCTATCAAAAAGTGACTCACCAATTTTGTTGAGACAGCACAAGACAATATTATGGCCGGTTTCAGGGCTATACTTAAGCCTAATATCCTAATGATTGCTAAACTGTTGGCTGTTTTGGTCTGACCAAAGACACAGCAACCCTTTTGCATAATTAATATCAATTTTAATACAAATTGTGGTGAACTGTAGCTCCATAAAAAGTATTTCTTTGAAGGGAGTCTATGGGCAAGAGTCTCCACTTTCACCCAAAGTGGCATGTACCCATGTGGGCTATATACATTAAATATGTTAAAACTATTGTCAAACCCAGTCTGCTCTCCCCCTCTCCTTTACCCAACAGACTACGGCAGCCAAAGCAAGACAAACTCAGCTACTTCCAGCCACCTGAAGATGCATGCTAGAACAACCCAACTAATAAACAGACTTCCTGTCAAACATGAAATATAGACCAGACAATTTCCTTTAAAAAATAAATTAAGTCGGCCTCTGTGTGTGCTAGAATGCTAGGGTAGGTAGGCAGGTGGTGATACGACACATTTTTACTGAGACACGGGCAGGTCAGGACGCCGCGTCTGGATGATTCGTGGTTTGGGGCAGCTCTGTGGGATCTCTTCCTCGTCCGTGTCACACACATGCACCACCACACTGGGAGTGGACTCTGTCCCCGCGTGGAGCTCAAACTTCTCTCCTACAGAAAGACAGGATGGCAAACAGGAGGTGGGCGTATGCGAGTCAGACTTTAGATTACAATAATGTGTGAACATTTGTTGGGCATTGCTGCTGTGTTAATATTATTGTATTACCTAACAAGAGAGGTAAGGAAAGAGAGGGGAGACAGAAGGATGATGTGCAACTCTGGTCTTGTGCCAGATGTATAATACAATGGCTCAACAATAAAGATTGTTGAGCCACCAGGATGACCGAAACTGCATAATAAGTGCTAGTGTACTCTGGGGGGCACTATATTACCAAGAATCAACACAGTGCACCTGCCATTGTCTAGTAGTGTGTTGAGGTCAAGGACTGGGAAACTTTTTTGGGCACATTTGGGGCATATGATAATTTAGCCATTTTCCAAAGCTGATGTGGCCAGACAGTGAAAATCAACATCGCTTTTACGTCTTATTATAGGCTGCTTATTAGAATAACACAAGCATAGAATAAGTCAATAATGTAATATGAATAATAAAGTTAAGTTAAACGTTTTATACACATCAAACAATCGTGGTAAATAATGGTTGATCACCTCAATAGCCCAATCTGATCACCTGGTAGATCAAAAAGAGGTGGTTTCCCACCCTGTTGTACAGTAGGCCAGTGTTATACTGTAGTAGACACACCAGGTGGAGCAGAAGTATTGAGCACTCAGTAGTACTTTAATGATAGTGATTGATCATACAGCAATCGCTCAGTGCTTTTGTGAGAGCTGCTGATACTCTGGTGGGCAAGAGCCATACAAAGAGTTATTAGTTGATTCAAACCCCAAAGCCTCAAGCCCAATAATCCACTTTCACCAGGAAACTGAACAAGGGCAGAGACGTGGAACACAAGTCTCCAGCTGGAATCGGCACAGGGACGTTGCGTCTATGTGGTTGACGCACTAATCAGTCAGCTACTGGTGTACCCTTGGCCTGAATGTGTTTTAAACCATTATTTAGTGTGTATACAGGGCAAGCGTAATCAGCCGTCTAGAATAATATCACTTGCAGGCACCTTTGTGACATTTCTAAATAATGGGATAAACTCCAGAACCATGTCCTGAGTCAAATTACATCCTGTCTACCTTGTCTCTCTTTTAAACAAAAGGTTTTTTTTAAGTAAAAAAAAAAGACAAAAAGTAAAAGAAAAAAAGAAGAAAACAATGTATAGGAAACTAAGGACTTAAATCAATATGACATTGTCTGTCATAGACCAGTTTTCTGTTAAAGGTGCTGTAATGTCCCCAGTCTCAAGATCTCACATGAGCACATAATTCTGAACACATTTCTGTCATTCAAATGTCTCTGTAATCTGCAAACTCTGATTATTAATTCTTTGCATCAATTATGTTTTTATCATCAGTCAATAAAAGGTTATGATTCAAAATGTACATGGCAGCTTTTTGCTGCCTAAACCCCACTAGCGATTCCATTCAATTGCTTTCCAGCGAGAGCGAGAGAGAGAGAGAGAGAGAGAGAGAGAGAGAGAGAGAGAGAGAGAGAGAGAGAGAGACCCATTGCGCACTCTTGGATGATTGGCGAGCAGGTCAGGAGTGCACAGACATGCCACGGACACGTCTATGGTCAGCACCAGGCTAATAGAGGTAATTAGAGGTTGGGTTCGGCTCAGCAGGGATGAATTAGCAATTAACCTTTTTCCTAGGCCTACTTATCCTTTGTAATTGTGTGCAAGAGAGAATCAGAAACCACACACGTTCACTGTTGTAAGCTCCCTGCATTGGAAATAATCTACTTTCATCGATTGGTGAACGGTTCAGCACCACCGATGATGGACAGCGACAGGCCAGCACACTGTGACGCATGTCCTTTTTATACAGGCTTAAAATACCCAAGAGAGCAAAGCACTGTGAACATTTTGACAAATACAAATTTCTCTACTTAAAAAAATCAAACAAAGTAGATAGATACGGCGGTCTACAACATTACATGGCATATTAAAAGATAAAGTTGACACATCTGTACAGCAAGGGGATAGTGACAGACACAGCTGCACATAACTTAGAGAGACAGACAGGAGAGGAGGAGAGGGGCAGGGAGAGAGACAGGAGAATAGGAGGGAGAGAGCGACAGAAGCTACCACAATGCCCACCAAAACCCGCGATAATGTCTACTGTAGCTAACCCGCTAACCCGTGGATTGGGCAGGTTGACCCACGCAGCGCACAGCGCGCATCACTAGCACCTTTAATGTCTTTATTTTTAGATTTCACACATCTTCTCTATTGACATAGAACTGTAAAACATTATAGAACATACCTGAATAGGAATCAAGGCAATGTTGGCTAGACGTTCTTGCAGTTAATAAGTTATGGACGAAAATTTAACAAATCACAATATGTTTTGAAAAATGATCGGCAGTAATGTCAAATATACACAGTAAAATTCTTAATTGACCTAGGCTGTATATTTGATTCCTCTTGTACACTCTTCGGAGGTAAATGAACACTGAGGATTTGCCTGTATGAGTCGTACTCAATGGACTCAACATGCCAGACCAACATGGTCCTTTAATGCCAGTGAAAGAAAAGGAAGTGAGTGGCAGTAATGTGGGCTGACATTTTGAAGTGCCAGGTGGTTACGCTGCCATCTCCGAGCTAATACTGATCCTATGGCTGCTGAATGTCAGCTGTGTGTGTGTGTGTGTGTGCGTGTGTGCGTGTGTGCGTGCGTGCGTGTGCGTGCGTGCGTGCGTGCGTGCGTGCGTGCGTGTGTGTATGGGTGTGTGTGTGTGCGTGTGCGTGTGCGTGTGCGTGCGTGCGTGTGTGTTCTACATGACATTGTTTCCCCCTTCATCCTCTTGTATAGTCAGTTTTCTCTTTCCCATGCACCCCCCACCTCCCTCCAACCTTCCCCACACCCCATTTCCCTTCCCCACCCTCTGTCTCTCTCTTTCTCTCTCTCCCTCATCCCTCCATCTCTCCTAGGGGGGCTATACGATCTTCTCTGCCGAGCGCCGACTGACGTCAATGCACCACTGGCTGACGTTCACGGTCACCCAGTCAGAGAGAGAGAGAGAGAGAGAGAGAGAGAGAGAGAGAGAGAGAGAGAGAGAGAGAGAGAGAGAGAGGGAGAATCGGGGGAAAAGGAGGGAGGGATGGACAGAAAATGAGTGTGTGTAAGAAGGTTAGAAGAAAGATGGCATAAGGCAGTGATTGTCAATTAGTGGGCCCACTGGTAGGCTGTGAGGATATTGCAAGCCCCCGAATAATTGGCAAAGCATTGGGTGACACTGAGCCTCGGTGCCTAGACCACTACGCCAGCGGCCCAGGCCAAAACACTAATTAAAGTTATTTAAACTTATTAATGATAATATAATATAAAATGTATATTTTTCTTAAATATATTTTTGGGTCTTTATTGATAGTACACAGTGGAGAGAGACAGGAAACAGGGAGAGAGAGACGGGGAGTGACACGCAGCAAAGGTCGTTGGGATCCGGATTCAAACTCGCGAAGCACTGTCAGGCTGTATTAGAGCCTCAGCCTATATGTTGTATGCGCCTGGACCGCTAGGCCAGCGGGCGCCCTTCATGGTGTTCTTTCTTTAAAATCTTTAATTCGTTTTTATTGTGATACCGATAAATAGGAAATTAAAGTACACTGCGTTAGTACCATTGATCCAAGCCGCTGATTGATAGATCACTACATAATAAACATGCTCAAAATGCACAAAAATGTGTGGAAATCTTTTATTGACAATAATGACATGTCCGAAATAGGGACGTTAGGTTGAAGTGTTCACTCCAAGACCTTACCCTTACCTTTACCAAGGGACAAGGGCCTGGTTCTATTTTGTCATTTTGTTTTTCCATATTATCTCCAATTTTACAAATCTTATTTCGATTTCCTTGTTTCTGCTGTCCACCGATTTCTGTTCTATGTTGCAGGCAATGTATTTTATTTGTATGCAAAGTTCATGCAACATTTTAACGCACTGGAGTGTATAGTTTGATTGATTGATTGATTGATTGATTGAAGGGGAGGAAGAGATGGAGAAATGGATGACAGCATATAATAGAATGTAAGGGAGAGATGAACAGATGTGTCTGAATAGGTGTGAAGGGAGCTTAACTAAGTATTGGAGGACAAGATGTGTTACATATGCCACAAAACACACACACACACACACACACACACACACACACACACACACACACACACACACACACACACACACACACACACACACACACACACACACACACACACACACACACACACACACACACACACACACACACACACACAGACAGACGTCATGCATGTGGCACATTAAAATTCAGATCACATGCACCTGGCTTTATAAGAGCTTTTTTAGCTGTGACTAGTGACGAGAGGCAGGGATCTGTGTGTATGTCAGAGAAAGAGAGAGAGAGAGAGAGAGAGAGAGAGAGAGAGAGAGAGAGAGAGAGAGAGAGGAAAAGTTACATTTTCAAGGAAACACTCATACAAACACACACACACACACACACACACACACACACACACACACACACACACACACACACACACACACACACACACACACACACACACACACACACACACACACACACACACACACACACACACACACACACACACACACACACAAATTGAATAAATCTCAAATTCCAAGGGACACAATTCTGTGCATGTGGTCAGCCCTACTAAAGGGTAATTTATACTTAGTTGTCTGCCAAAAATAGCTGATCTACAAGCTCACAATGCGTCACAGCGCAACGTGCTATGAGCGTGTTGATAAGCTATTTTTAGAGTGCTTCACAGTGAACAACCAAGTATAAATTAGGCATAAGCTATCCACATTGAGGGTGGCCAACAAACAAGACACGGTCTATCTACTAGTGTTGTGGAATCCATCTAGAGATCTCTGACTTCATGTGGTCTATGACATCAGTCATCTATGATGTATGACTCCATGTATGGGCAAGGTCATTTCAGAACAACTTGACCTCCATTGACATACATTACCTCCACAAAATGTGTGGAGTACTTAATTGGCCTATTGGAAGACAGATAGACGAATAGACAGACAGACCCATTTCTAGACGGTTCTACTCCTACAGAACCACGGCATACAAAGTAATTTCCCCACGGGAGTCAGAAAAACAAACATTCTTTTCAGAGAATGTGCCTCTTGGGACATCTTCTTTCTCAGACCCACCATAAACAGCTTGCAATCCCACACGATGTGGTTCTAATAGAACCAATGCATTTTCCAAAGATTATTTTAACAGCAAAAGAAAAGGAGGGGAAAGGAGGGGAAAGGAGGGGAAAACAACAAAATGAACGGCCAGAGAATGCATGTATTAGTCACTAACGTTATGTCTAAATGAAGCACATGGTCATTTCAGGCCTTGTGGCTATCAAATGTATCGCACAATGCCGCTTTAAAGAGATTCCTGTTTTATAGCACTGTGTAGAGAAGAAACATGCAACAAAGGTTGTGAGATGCTTTCAAACCGCAGTCAACCCATAGAAAGGAGCTGCATAGACCCGAGGTAAACAGTTTTTGATAGTTTGATTTGATAGTTATTGTATATGATCAGCTAACACAGGGAAGCTGTCAGAACCTTCCTTAAACATCCAGGACAACGCTCCACATGTCACAGACTCTTCTCCCTTCTGGCTCCCAAACTGTGGAACAAACTCCACATTGCAGTCAGAAATGCAAACTCACTCACAATTTTCTTCAGACTCCACCTTAGCCCGTAGCACTTGACCTAGCCTTCACAACCATGCAGTCGTATGCAAAGGTTTACATGTAATTTAGATAGCATGTTATTTAAACAGATGCCAGGTCTATTTGTTGACCTGGCATCCTATAGTTTGTAGTTTCAATGTACAGTCCAGATTTTTTTTATATTATACTGTTTAGACTGATGCTAGGTTCTTGGTTTACCTATGATCCTAGATTACTGAGGCACTACACTGCTCTATATATTTGATGTATGTGTTTATCATGCTTCCTGTAAATCGCTCTGGATTAAGAGTGTCTGCTAAATGCCTAAATTGTAAAATTGTAATTTGCTTTTGAAAATATTTTTTAGAATAGCAATATCAGACTATCGATCCATGTCCATGACTTTGGTTCCAGACAAGGTATCTCAAAAACTGGATTGCCATGGCATTTGCTGTGAACTTTCCTTCTGCCTAAAGGATGAACCTTACTACTATGGCCACCCCATGGTCAGTCATTTAGCGCCACCATTAAGCAAAGATCTCCACTTTACAAGCTACCTCAACATCTGTAGTTGCCACTAGCAGGGCTTTTAGACTTTTAAACCAGCAGATGGATTTGCTCATTTAGATTAAAACAAGATTAATTTGGCTTAAGGGGCTGTTGGCTGTGCAACATTTCTTTCAGCTTTATTTTAAGTTATTCAGTGTTCATTTTATTATTTTAAGTGGACTGAAGCCACTTTGGTCATGAGCAGCATAAACATACCATAAAGGCAGCAGATTAAGTGGTGGCATATTAATGCAATGTTTATAGTATTACCGATGTTGTTGATATTTCACTTTCAAACACGTTTGGGGTAATTTTAAGGTCTACTCAGGCTTTTGTAAGGACCCCAGACAGTTTTTAAGTTGCTTGATTCAGTATTTAGATATTTTATATAAATGTTATCAGACACGCCCCCTTCCTATACAAACCCATTGTAACTTCAAACTCCATTTGAACCATGATGGATTAATCGAAAACACCTGTCCTTGGTTCTGGTGACTGGTCATTCTAATGCGTGAGGGGGGTGGGTTTTTTCAATACATTTTTTCATTTATTGTTTTAATTTTGGGGGGAAATGTATACAAATAAAATCAAATGTTATGTTTTATAAATATAATATAATATTATAAAAATATAAATATCAGACACAGATAAAGTATTGCCTAAGAGGGAGGAGAATGGTGGAGAGAGTTCATGCTATATCAGGATGTAACATAGTGGTTGCACATCATTAGACATTCAAACACCATGCACTTTCCCAACTGGCTAATTTCCTCATTGACCCCTTGAGACCTCTTTTTGTGTGTCTGTCAAGTAGCTGGCTGGCTATTGTAGAATAGTCTAACGCCAGAGTCAGCATTCTTTTATTCACAATGCTCGCCATTTACAGGTGCATCAGCCAAAATAAAAAATACAAATACAATAACTCTAACAGACCATCAGCTGCAAACAGCAAATAGTGGGTTTAGCCAGTATTGGCCCTAATCGCCAATACTGGCTAAACCCACTATTTGAGGATTTAAGAGTGCGCAAGGGGCGTTGTGCGAAAAACGGCAAAATTTAGAAGCAGCGGCTGCTAAAGGAGCGCTACAACATTGAAACGCGCCGGTGAAGCATAATTTTTTTCCGCGCTGCACCCCCCAGCCCCCTCCCCCTGCTTTACCCGCAAAACACCTGCACTACCCGTTACATTATGCATAGGTGTGGTTTGGGCGTTACAATAATAAAACCAATCACCGTGCCAGATGCCATTGCCTTCTGCCAATGCAATCTTACGCTCTCCTCTCTCCCTCTATGCAGTGTTGCCAGGTCTGCTTATTATAAGCCATGTTGGGCTTGTTTTTCTGTAAAGTTGCTTGTAAATAATGGTAGTTGCAGTTGTGAGCTAGCCCATTTACAAGCCTATTTTCCCTATTCCAAACATCAAATTCACTCGTTCTCAAAGTGGGTTCTGGGGACCGACAGGGGTCTTTGATGGGTTTCCAGGGGGTCCCCAGCAAAATGAGGAACAGTTTAAACACTAAAGCCCTATTGAAGATCTATGCAATGCATTGTGAGCTTTCATAAAATGATGAGAAACCTTCTCTTATGGGGGTCCCTGGCACAAACTTGGGGCTTCTTTACATGAGATCGAGCCTACTTATCTAGCCTACCACCCAGCCTTGGGCGATACAAGAATGCTGGGGTACAGCTACTACTGTACATTCATTCACCTGGCATATGTAGAAGCACCTGGATATTAATTGGCATAGCTCGACATCTTCGCCACTTAAACCCTATTTCGTCAGTGTCCAGCCGGGACCAGCTAACTCCATTTTCAGTTTTTTTCATAAATCAACGCTATTGAACCCCCTCTACATCTGTGTAATTTTTTTTTTAATAATAACATATGAAAAGTATTAAAAAGCGCCTCTGACGAAAACTCCTAACTCCATTGGACCCTCAAACTGTCCGTCAAAAACAAACAACTCCCCCCTCCTCTCAGGCTCTCGAGAAGCTCTGCTCTGTATGAGGCAGACAGGGAGAAGATTTTTCAATGCTTTTGGGAGAACATAAACTGGGAAGAGAAGAGAATGTATGTGCAAGGTTTGATAGATGTCACCCCAGTAAAGAGGAGAAGGGTGTCTTCACAAAGGTGTTTTCTTTTTAAATGTTAATGGACAGAGAATGAGTGTGTGCAGGAGTTTGTTTCAAACATCTCCAAGAGCTCAAGGAGATCATGCCAAAAGACTTTCACAGCTTTTATGACAATCTAAAGCACTAAGAAACACCCACCACACACACGCAACACACAACACACAACAGTGTGATAATAAAATGTTGATACTGTAGGTATATGATAGGTAAATTCAACTGTGGTTGTTATTGTTAGTGCAGTAGGCTACAGATTTGACAGATTCTATTTTTCATGAATGTATTTTGTATTTATATGCCATTTATTTATTGTTGGTGTGCCATGATCGCTTTTGTTAAATACATCATTGAGTATTGAGGCAGAATTGTTTGTTGCACTCAACTGTAGAAGAACAACAGTGGTAACAGTGGTTAGATCCATGGTTGTTTACAATGCATGTTAAAATAAAAGTTGTTTAAGTACAGAATTCAGCTTGATCTATAGTATATGAGGATGGCGCTCACCATAAATAGCTGATCTCCAAGCTCACAATGCGTTGTGATGTGTTGTGAGCTTTGAGATCCATTGCCAGCTGTTCTTATCAATGATGGACAAAACCTCCTAACTCCACTTGCACTGGATTTGGGTAAAGTGGTGATAATATAATGACACATGCAAGTATCTGATAATATATAAAGTCACAATACCAAGTTTGATGAGGCAGTATTGCTTTGTTTTAAAAATATAAGGTTTTCTTCATTTTCTGAAAAATTGATATTTTGTTTTTCATTTCCTGAACAATTACCATTTTGGATTTAGCTGGTTCCGGCCGAACAGCAGAGATTTACTTCATTGAGTATATAAGGGTATATATTTGGCACACTCCTTTTTATCCTCTACACCAAATTACTTTGCCAATCGGCTATTTTCGCTGAATGTTTGGCTATATTCGCTGAATGTTTCCTATTATGACATGCCCAGAATAGGGTCGCTAGGCTTCATGTGGTTAATAGTTGTCTTTGTAAAGCTATTTTCATCAAGTGAAGGTTAGAGTGGCATGTTTTAGTTTGTATTCCTCTGTGTGTAGTTGTGTTACATAATCGCTGCACTCAGGGGAGGCTATTACATAACCACACTGCAAAATTATGAGTTGATTTAACACTGATGGACCGGTGAGGGTTTATTTGCACCCTCTCACTCAGGATTTTGCAGCGTAAAGCCCTTAAACCCTTAAACAGCCCGGTCTGGTGTTTGATTTAGGGTATAGTACTACACACATACACGCACGCACGCACGCACGCACACACGCACACACTCCACTCCACACTCAGATCCAAAAGATACATTTGGTGTCTCCCCAGGACCCAAACTTACAAAAATACATTATGAATTAACAACATAAGACCTATTTGATAGTGAACTGAAAATAGCCGATCAACGTGATGCGACACGTTGTGAGCTTGTAGATCATGTAGAGGTTTTTTTAATTCATGGATTTAAAAAAATACGTTTTAATCTTTTGAAATCTTTCATTTAACCAGGTAAAACTTATTGAGATATAAAATCTCTTTTACGAGAGGGACCTGGCCAAGGGGGCATAAGAATATATATTTTGCAATTTAGGAAACATAAAAAATATATTTGGGATAGTTACTCACGACCCATAAAAATAGGTCCGCTTTATAAGAGGTATAGACAAAGCAAGAAAGGGAGAATTCACTGATAAGTTCAACAGGCTCACAAACTAAACTGGATTCCCGTGGTTTTGTGCTGAGCCAGGTAGGAGTCAGTGATGGTTGAAGGCCCATTACGCTCAATAAAAGCTACTGAGAGGGGGATCACAAAGCGTTTATGCCTACTGTACACTTATATCGTCACGGTCAGGTCAGAAAACGTGTATGTCCAAAACTGTTAATTATACTTTTCGACGTAACCACTTTCAATCTGGCATCCCTCTGTTGGGCATGTCATTATATATTTTCAAAATGAGCAAAACACTGTTGTATGATCAAATATAGAAAGGGCATAATTTATATGTTTTTTAAAAAACATAAAGATTAAATAAGGAGATACAAGGTTTCTGCCCGACAGTGATAATATGCTGGGACACGTGCCTGTATCAATGGAAAGGGATGTTAAACACCTAATGGCGGGGGGGGGCAGCTTACCTGGTCCAGGCGTGGCCATAGCACAGAGCAGGTCATAGTTAATAAGGGGCGTGGCCTCATCAATCTCCTGCCAGCCAATGGGAGGAGGCCCCGGTGAGGAGCTGCGGAACTGTTTTGATGGCTGTGGCGGAGCCAAGTGTGGGTTGTCACCTTCTGATGCAAGGCTCTGGACCTGAGTGTGGGAATGGAGAATGAAAAAATCTAATAACTTCCATAAATATATTTTTTTTAAAGTTTCAGAAGTAGCGAAAATAGCAGATCCACAAGCTCGCAAAGCGGCGCAAAGCGGCGCAAAGTGGCGCGCTGTGAACTTATTTTGGGTCCTAGTTTGGGTCCCAGGCAAACGTCTAATTTCTCTTTTGGGTCTTGAGCATAAAAGTTGGGGTTGGTGCTCTTTAGGAAAGGTTACTTTCATTTTCATTCAGACCACTGTGTTTGAACCAACAGTTTGGGCATGTTCAAAGATATGGATTTTTGCCAGGTATGGTCAGCTGTCCTCCATATATTTCCCATCATTATTAGTTTAATAATAAAAAGCCTCTTTAAATTTTCTCTCCTTGTGTCTGGAATGGATCAGTTCATAAACAGTTTCCATTATCGCAGTTTTGTTTAACTGCACACTCCTTATTGTGGCAGCGGGGGCTAAGGGGGTTTTGTATGTATTAATGTAGGCTATGTTGTAATAATGTTGTATTCATTGTTTTCCAGTGGGTCTTGGACTATTTCCCCTTTCTTGGACTAGGCCTATCTGTAAAAAATGAGAATCAAGTTCCTTGATTTCTCTTGTGGGAAGCTTAAAGTTGTACAATGCAGAATCCCAAATAACGATTTTTAGCAACCTCTGCTGGTCACTACCGTCACTGCATACAATTTCCGTAATCCTCGATTACCCAGAATTCCATTCGTTTTCACCGGAAGCCGGAAGCGTTTCAAAAAGCGATCTTTTAATTGTTTTATACTATCTACGGATCGTTTCTCTTAGCCAGTGGAGCATTAGTTACCATGAGCTGTGCTTTCTTTTTCTGTTCTTTTTCGATCTTCCAATCCTACATTCTCTTAACATCAGCGTGAGGTTCCTTTTTGCTATTACCGCGGTAGTTCCTGGCCAAACAGGAAACCGTTGCGGTAGTTCCTGGGGACGTCGGCCACGACGTCATGACGTTGGCCAGGAACGTCATTTACCCGGGAAAGTCCCCCCCTTCACCGTTCAATAGAAAATATATAAATAAAAGGCTTCCGGGGGTGAAATTCATGGAGTGGGTGTTGTGAAACTTTTGCCACTGACAAAAGATATACAATTTAACTTTAGTTTTGTTGAAAACGTTACCTAGTATTACTTTAACTATAAACAAGTGAAAAAAGAAAAGGGAAAAAAAGGTTAATATATTGTGTATTGAATATGTTTGTGGCATCTCACAATGAACTGCACTGGAAATGGGTTCTGGCCTACCTGTGCAAAGTAGAGCTTGAGCTTCTTGCCTCTGAAAAAGGTCTCATGGAGCTCTATTCTGGCGCTGGCTGCTAATTTGGGGTTACTGAAGCTGATGCGCACGCGACGGAAACTCCTGAACTGCTGGAACGTCACCTGAGAGTCATACACCAGGAACAAGGCCTCAAACATCTCCTGAAAAACATGACACATCCACAAACATGTGCATTGATGTCCAGCTGTTTGTTTGTTTTTTGTTTGTCTGTCAGCAAAATAACGCAAGAATGGATGGCAAGATTTTCATGAAACTTGGTGGGAATGAATAGGACACTGCTCTGCAACGATGAACCTTTGGTTCAAGAAGGTCAAATATTACATACTCTCTCTTATATATATGGTGAAAATGGCATATCTTGACAATTGTATACTACTGACTGCAATGTTTATAGTATTACCGATGTTGTTGATATTTCACTTTCAAACACGTTTGGGGTAATTTTAAGGTCTACTCAGGCTTTTGTAAGGACCCCAGACAGTTTTTAAGTTGCTTGATTCAGTATTTAGATATTTTATATAAATGTTATCAGACACGCCCCCTTCCTATACAAACCCATTGTAACTTCAAACTCCATTTGAACCATGATGGATTAATCGAAAACACCTGTCCTTGGTTCTGGTGACTGGTCATTCTAATGCGTGAGGGGGGTGGGTTTTTTCAATACATTTTTTCATTTATTGTTTTAATTTTGGGGGGAAATGTATACAAATAAAATCAAATGTTATGTTTTATAAATATAATATAATATTATAAAAATATAAATATCAGACACAGATAAAGTATTGCCTAAGAGGGAGGAGAATGGTGGAGAGAGTTCATGCTATATCAGGATGTAACATAGTGGTTGCACATCATTAGACATTCAAACACCATGCACTTTCCCAACTGGCTAATTTCCTCATTGACCCCTTGAGACCTCTTTTTGTGTGTCTGTCAAGTAGCTGGCTGGCTATTGTAGAATAGTCTAACGCCAGAGTCAGCATTCTTTTATTCACAATGCTCGCCATTTACAGGTGCATCAGCCAAAATAAAAAATACAAATACAATAACTCTAACAGACCATCAGCTGCAAACAGCAAATAGTGGGTTTAGCCAGTATTGGCCCTAATCGCCAATACTGGCTAAACCCACTATTTGAGGATTTAAGAGTGCGCAAGGGGCGTTGTGCGAAAAACGGCAAAATTTAGAAGCAGCGGCTGCTAAAGGAGCGCTACAACATTGAAACGCGCCGGTGAAGCATAATTTTTTTCCGCGCTGCACCCCCCAGCCCCCTCCCCCTGCTTTACCCGCAAAACACCTGCACTACCCGTTACATTATGCATAGGTGTGGTTTGGGCGTTACAATAATAAAACCAATCACCGTGCCAGATGCCATTGCCTTCTGCCAATGCAATCTTACGCTCTCCTCTCTCCCTCTATGCAGTGTTGCCAGGTCTGCTTATTATAAGCCATGTTGGGCTTGTTTTTCTGTAAAGTTGCTTGTAAATAATGGTAGTTGCAGTTGTGAGCTTGTAGATCGGCTATTTTCAAATAGCCAACACATATAAATATGCACATTGTTTAATGGCCGACGTTTGAAGTGCTCATGTGGCCTATTATAGTCGCTTCTTTTGGGCTTGTTTTCATAGACGTGGTTGCTTATTCCTCTCGCAAATTCTGGCAACACCGCTCCTGTCGTTGCAGCCGTACTGAGGGGATTTAACATTGGACAC
The DNA here is from genome assembly GCF_963280865.1 of Gymnoscopelus braueri. Classification (NCBI taxonomy): domain Eukaryota; kingdom Metazoa; phylum Chordata; class Actinopteri; order Myctophiformes; family Myctophidae; genus Gymnoscopelus; species Gymnoscopelus braueri. Next base: position 18,734,099 of record NC_137616.1, read on the forward strand.
ATATGCGCAACGTTTACTTTATAGGCTCTAGCCTTTGATTGCCTTTCAATAAAACCACATTTGATAGACAAATGTCTCACCTACATGTTACTGATTAGAGAGAATTTTATATTTTTGTAATTAGTTAATTATTTCCTGCGTAATCGATGAATAAAACTGAAGTGTGAAATTTGGAGAGCATTGCATTGCACGCCGCACAAATTGTCTTCTTTGAATAGACTATCATCTTATTTAAACACAATTGACACAAGGAATTGACACTCTCACTCCTGCTGATTATAGGAAAATTTTAATCACAGAGATTTGTTGAGAATTAGGAGGAGATTCTTAGGAGAGCTAGAATGTTGTGCTGTTGTGCACCCTGGCCGACTCCCATTATGTCCATTGCAGGCACGCTCTACCAAACAATAGTGGGTGGCATAGCGGGTGGTTTTAGATTCCGCTATGCGCTTTCCAAAACGTGTGTGGTAAAAATAGCAATTTTGGGGATAATGCATCAACACGCCCAAGGGCACACCTCCATGCGCAAATAATGGAGTTGGCATAATGAATAGCGGGTATAGCGGGCCCAAAATATCGTTTAGGGACAGTGCCAGCTCCCTTATCCCTAATTCACGGGTAGTGGACAGTAAATCACGGCTAGTGGGCAGCGGGTGTGGGTAAAGCAGTGGCAATTATAGGGCCGGTAGAGCTCTAACCTTTCCCCCCCACCCCTATATTTGCCAAAATAGGAACTAGATTTGGTGTAATAATAGCACTGACAAGAGTAAATTGATATTGCTATGCTACACACGCAGGCACGCAAGCACGCACACACATGGTTCCAACCTTTCTTTCCAAAATGTCCTCTTTCTTTTGCAATTTCTTTGCTCCAAAATGGCATCATTCCACCTGGAATGGCCCAAAGCCAGTTACTTAACTTGTAGGAATGCACCCAACATAACACACTGATGGCAGGTGGACAGAGACAGACAGAGAGAATAATAGAAGAGTATTTTTAGAAAGCTATGCAGCAGCAGGCGGCCATGCCCGCTTTCCTTCTCTTGTCATTTATCCTCCTCTTCCTCATTTCTCCTCACCTCATTGTCCATATTTGTAAAGGAATGTGTCCTATTCTCAAAATATACACACTCGTTGCCTCTCATGGAAGCATTCCCAGAGCATATCAAGTCCAAGGGAAAATTAACTTGACATGGTTGTTGTAGTTGAAGTGAAGTGGTATCCACATAGTCGAAACATAGTGTAATTCAAAATGAGCGCACTAGTTTTGGACTAAAGCCTGCAGCATACTACCATAAACACATTCAAACTGGCTACTATTTTGGGAATGTCATTGTAGGGAAACATATAAAAGGTTTATAGGATAAAATAGGGCTCAAGGTTTAAGTGTGACGGTGTATACACTGAGTATATGTGCTGCTTCACAGAATCTTTCAGCTATGGCCACCCATTCAGCTATGGGCAGCCATAGATGAATGGGTAGAGAGGCTGCAACCCCCCAAGCGCTCATCATAAGCATCTGAGGAGCCATCAACTGTGTGAAGCTGAAACTGAATTTCCCCCATATGGGACTACAAAGGTCTCCATCAGTCCTATTGAACCAGTGGTAGTGGCATCCGCTATACAGGTTAAAACTATTTCGAGCCAGAGAGTATTCAAGTTTACTCTGGGTTTTTGTTGATTGATAATTTGGTTGGTTGGATTTGTCAAGAAATTATGTCAATGTCCTGATTATTAGTAGTGTCTACTGTATGTTGATCTTTTGGCTTTTGAGGGATGTACCAATAGGCTATTTTCTGCTAAAGCTTTCCCCATAATAACAGAAAACAGAAAATAATAGTGTAAAGCCCTGACGGACTCCGCTCAACCATAAGGGGTTTAAGTGGTTAACGCTACTGCCCATGTCAGAACCAAAACACAAACAGTATAACCCTCAGTGTCAATTTAACCCAGAAATTCTAAAAAGAGAGGGTCCATTTTTATACTGAGCAATTATAATATTATTATATTATTCTACTGTGCACGGATGCCCAGGGCATCTAGGAGTTGATTCCACTGGCCTGGCATACAATTCCATCAGTTAGGACACATAATTTGCCATGCAGCCAGCCATGCTCTGTCATATAATTGCAGCCCTTTTTTGGACACACTGCATTTCATTAATACATGTCATTAATACCTTGGCATTGTGCTCCTCGAACACAGACTGATCCACATTGCAGGCGAAGAGGGAGGTTGGCAGGTCATTGAAGTCTGTGATCGGGTGGAGACTCTCGTCATCAGGATCTCCCACAGTGCTTTGCAGAACCACAAGCTCCTCACTTCCCAGAAAGTAGATTCTTTGGTAGAATCTAGTTCCTCTCAGGCCGAGAAAAAAATGTTCTTTCTTCATGCTAGGAAAGGGGAGAGAGAGAGAGAGATATGTGCATAACCTGCGAATGATATCCTTTTTTTGTTGCATATTAGATAATTATTTACCCCCAGTATTGTTATGCCAATTACTCTAATCCTCATCCTAGCCCTTTCCTTAACCCTAACCATAACCTTGGTCCAAGAGTAAAGGATCTACCGCTCTGTTCTGGGCAAAGTTAAACCCGCACCCGCGGCCCATTAGTCGTGAAATACGGATAAGGGAGCTGGCACTGTCCCTAAACACTATTCTGCACCTGCTATACCCGCTCTGCATTATGCCGACTACGTTATTTTCGGATGGAGGTGTGGTCGTGGGCGTGTTGTTGCTATATCCACCAAAAGGGAGTGACACGCAGCAAAGGTACGTCTGGCTCGGGAATCGAGCCAGACGTGAGAAGCTGCTCCACATACAGAAGGTGGAGGGGTCGTGGGCATCCTATCACATCTCCACCTATCTGTGTTTTTTTCGGATGTTGTGGGTGTTTCCAGTTCATGCATGTGAGTATGTGTGTGTGCGTGCTTCCGCGCTAATGTGTCCTTGGTGGATGCTTGCAGGCGTGGGGGGGGGGGGTGCACAATGTTATGTGGAAGCTGTTTTCTTTTAAATGTATTTCTGCTATATTTGTGTTAGTCTTTCTGTATTCGTTCACAGTCACACCTACAGTAGCCGGTGGCTGAGCAGTGGTTTGTTTTAGCTACCAACAGGTTGCTAACCAGAGGCTGTGTAGCAGCTGCAGATAAAGCTCTGCTAACAAAATGAGTCACTTGACTTCAGAGCAGGAATGGAAATTCTGCTACATCACTGCTGGCTGCTTACAATGAAGGTGTAGCGAACGGTTTTACTTCACTGACTGGTTGCTTTATTAATCATGTATTTATCTCCCTGTCCGTCCGTGTCTGTGCGCATCTACTGTATTCTCGAACACCCCTGGACAGATCGGCGTCAAACTTTGCATGCAAACTCCCAGTAGGGCAAGGAAGATACTCTACCAATTTTTCTTAATTGGCGTCATGGTGGCTCTATAACAGAACACTTTATTGAGGGGCCTCTAAACAACACAGAGCGATTTTACTTGGACACATGGGGGTGCCAGATATGCAACAAATGTCACTGTTTGTTCCAGAGACATGAGTTTTCTTCCCCAGCAAATTGGGCACAAATAATCTTTATATTTGTATGACAATTAATCGTCAAGTAAAATGTCATGGTTGTGACAGCCCTACAATCATCCAGTACAAAGCACACCTCCAAAAGTTACCCTGTATGGTGTACAAATGCTGCAGCCCTCCAGCTTCCTTGCGTAGTAACAGCTGCAACCCATGACACAGCCCTGGCTAACCAACCCAGAGTTGACCGTATTTCTGCTACTAATACTACTAGTATTTCAAAGGTACTACCGTTGGTCTATAAAGCTGGTTAAGGGCCCAAATACATTCCTGATCTTGTGCGATATCATGAACCATCCAGATCACTCAGGTCATCTGGGAAAGGTCTGCTTTCTGTCCCTAAAACCAAAAATAAACGTGAGGAACTAGCATTTCGTTTTTATGCACCACATATCTGGAACAAACTCCCAGAAGACTGCAGGTCTGCTGCCACTCTTATTTATTTTAAAACACAACTAAAGACCTTTCTGTTTGCAGCTGCCTTTGATTTAGTTACTTTTTTTCTGCACTGTAATAGATTTTTACTTCTTTTGTTTTATGCATCCTAATGTCATTGTATAATTGTGTTTCCTTTGCTTGATGCTCTGTGTAAAGCACATTGAAATGCCCTGTTGTTGAAATGTGCTATACAAATAAAATGTCCTTACTTTGCCTTGCCAACCAATTATGACAATTATGTAAAAACTTGGGGGCTTTGTCAGAGTACCTGTTACACCCTGTCTGTCTGTGTCCCTATTGTGCCGATACGCGATCTCTGTATCCGTGTATCTGTCAGTCCTTGTCCCTTTTTTGCCCATATATGGAGATCCCTGATGTCATCAGTATATGGCCATTTATTGGCATGCCCATATATGGGCATATCGGTTGGATCGGCAGTTCTGGACAACCGCGTATCCGAACGAACCGACGGTGGGGAACCACACTCCCTCGAGTCCTTGCCAATACGCCAGCTGAGTTTGAAGTTGGTCGTACCTATGGGCATAGTGGTCAGATCTGTGGCTTGGACAACCGGATATCCTTATATGCCTATATACATACAGTATGGCCTTGTCGGGTTTGTTTATGGTTATGTCTGAGTCACAATGATATGGCCGTGGTCCGCCCACCACCCGCCCTCCCATTAGCCAATTTAAATAAAGGATTATGACAGGTCTATTTTCTAGCTCTAGGCTGACAGGCTTCAGCATGGTGAGCGACTTGAACTTAAACAATAATCTTACATTTGGTGTTCAACCAGTGTGAGTCATGAGGACCCCAGTTCAAATACAAATCATGTCTTCCGTGCCTCCCTTCTCTCTGACCTCAATTTCCTGACACACTCATCCCGTCAGAACTAATAAAGCAACAAACAAAGAAATACCCTAAGTGTTTGTCAAGACACTGTGCGGCTGTCTCCACTAGAGAGACATACCAAACACTATAATTGGCAAATCATGAACAAAATCATAATACATCTGAAAAATTACAAAAAAATCTATATTGACAGCATACTCAAATGGCTACTGAAACACACATTTTAGCTCACTGTCATATCAGGACCCAATGCAGAAAATAAAAATCAGAATACAATATTGATTGCGAACGCGGAAGGAGGCGCAGGAGGCGTGCCCAAGTGGAGCTTACTATGAAACCGTGCTCGGGTTGTGTGTGTCTCTGTCTGTGTGCAGCCTGTGTGCAGCCGCGCCCCCATGTGACTCACGCTCTCATTGGCTGCTGACAGATCTCAGAGTGGAGCTTACTATGAAACCAACCCGATCGCCCCCCAAACACGGTGAAATAGCACGGATTGACAAACGGCAATTCCGTGCATAGATGACTAGGAACTCCGAAACTCCGTGCATAGGAGAACCATATCCCCCCCCCCATTAACTTCAATACGAGGCGGAGGCAGTCACGTGACTTTCTCTCTACGCTCTCCCCATCACGGTGAAATAACACGGATTACAAGTCCGTAAATACACAACATAACAATTTAAAAAAGACCAAAAAAAATAGCACGTCTTACTTGTTTTTAAAAGCTCCATTTGGTCAGAACACCTCACTACTCAGTTCTGAGGTTTAACCAGGCTGGTTGAGAAATTCCAGTCTACTCAAGAGCTCAGCAGCCACTACCAAGACTTCAAACCAAACCAAAGATGCCACAGCTGACTTTAGAAACTGTACTAGACTCTAACAAATCAACAATGACAGTAGGGGTACCCAAGTACCTGCAACTTCATAGACAATAACCTAATCCCGTTGTCCTGGGTTGCATCTTCTCTTTTAGAGCAAGCTTAAAATAATCTTCTAAATCAGGAGTCTTCAACAGTCAGAGGGGGTCCTCAGAGTTACTACAGAGGGTCCTCCAAATATTTGTGTGATAGGATTCTGAGGGGAGTGAGGGGAACATTAGCCAAAAATAGCCGATCTACAAGCACACAACGCCTGTGAGCTTGTAGATAGGCTATTTTTGGCAAATATGTTTGGTGTAGAGGGAAAAAAGAGCAAACCAAGTACAGAGCGAATGGTCAAGTTTAGTATTGAGGCTTTAAGTGGTTAAATGTCTGAAAATACACATTAAGTACAGTACTTGAGTAAATGTACTAAGTTAGCCTACTTTACACCACTGCTTGAAGGCAACACTTCAGATTGACATCAAATGAACCTTTTTACTTTGCAAACTGCTAGCCCACACAACATGTAGACTAAGCTAAGGTATGTATACCCATAAAGACCATAATAATCCAAAATATCGATATTAATTGAACAATAGCCTCGTTGCATCCATATTATATATTATTATTTCCCATTAAATGTACTGAATGTATGTCACAAGGATCCATCATCATCATCATCATCATTCTGCTTTTGATTTTCTCATAGTATTTTAAGTATTTTCTGAGCGTGTGACCGTCCTAGCCATGATACAAGACTGTCATATGATATGACAGTCTTGGATCCATGGCCAGTGGTTCTAAACCAGTGGTCCGGGGCCTTGAGGGGGTTCCAGGTGGTTCTCAGCTAAATGATGGAGTTGGTAACCAAATGGACCCTTATAGATCTTTAACTCTTGCAAAGCGTAAAATGAAACCAAAGTCCATTTGGTTTCATTTTACGCTCTCAAGTGTTAATGTTAAACATCTGCATTACTTGATTTACAAAGTCTACACACTTAAGAGAATGTAGAATAAATATTCTAAGTTTTGGGTCTGAAAATCTCATCAAATGCTGGTCCGTGGCTCAAATGCCGAATAATTAATGGACCTTGATATGAAAAAGGTTGGAAACCAAACCACTGCCTATATATAACTGCAGTTATATATAGACCATACCTGAGCGATATAAAAGTGATGCGACGATCGAAGGTCCGTCTGTCTGTCTGTCTCCTCCTCCACTTGTTCGTTCTCCGTCCGTCTGTTATTTACGCTCGTCTGTGTGAATCAACCTTGGCATTCCAGCTCGCCTCGGACGGATCATCTAATCCATTCCAGGGGCAGTTTGACGTTTCAGGACACAGTTTGAGTGTCCAATTATGACCGACCAGGGTTTACAAACGATACTAGTTTCCCCATGCAGTGATGAAATCAGCCTCAGATCGCAGGGGTGGTGGGGGGGGGGGACATGTCTTCTGGACCAATAGTAATTCTGCCCACTTTCTAAAATAAGCTACACATATTATTACCCGCGGCGACTGACGTCACACAGAAAGAAAGAGAGAGAGAGAGAGAGAGAGAGAGAGAGAGAGAGAGAGAGAGAGAGAGAGAGAGAGAGAGAGAGAGAGAGAGAGAGAGAGAGAAATATAGCACTCGCGCTGTGTGTGTGTGTGTGTGTGTGTGTGTGTGTGTGTGTGTGTGCGTGTGCGTGAGTGAGTGTGGTCATAGAGTTAAAAATGGTGTGGTTGGTTTTAAGAGAGCGTGCGTGCGTCGGTGCGTGCCGTGCATGCGTGGTGTGTCGAGAGACAAAGAGAAAGAAAGAGAGACAAAAGCTTACAGTGTCTGAACTCCGTCCATTTCCATGGAAGCTGACTGCTAGATCACTGTCTGGCACTGCTATATTTTATCAGGCATAACAAATTCTTATCTTTCGATGAAATAAACATCATCATGGGGCGTCCTGACCTGCAGTAGCAATAGCCAGTTTGTAGCCTACACTACAGGTGTTCGTCTAGTAGCCTACAGTGGTTCTCAACCTGTGGGTCGTGACCCCCAGGGGGGTCCCCACATGATTTGGGGGGGGTAATCAACACATTGTTATACTATAAAAACTGGTAAAACTTTGACCACATTGTCAAATAATATAAGAAAGAGGCAAATACTGTGAAAATAGCCGATCTACAATCTCACGGATTTGACAAATTAATAATACAATGAAGAGGCCATTGAATAAATCAGGCATGCAAACAGCCCGAGGTGAAAAAGGTGACGTTTTTCCATCTTTTTTGTATTTTTTAGCCTTCTCTTTTTTCCCTACACCGTCGCGTGTCTAAGGAGTTATGACAGACAAGCACTTATGGACATCAGCACAGCGATTACACACAGAATTCCGGACTTTTTTTGCCGAAAACCTTCCACTCGGCTGGGAGGGGGGAGGGGTTCCCTTTGTTCCGGCTGGAACAAAAAGTTACCCGAGGCGACGGAAAAGACCTGGACGACGAGGGACAAGAGCAGGTCTCCTCGTAAGAACAACAAAACGTGGATATAAACCTGCACTGCCTTCAATCCTGCTAGCGAACGTTAGATCTCTGTGTGAATCAAGAACAGTGACCACTATGGACGACTTACTAGCGCGCGTAAAGTATAACAGTGAGACAAGGAACACGTCCATTGTGGTGCTAACAGAGACGTGGCTAACGGAGTTAGCATCTGATTCTTCCATCACTCCTCCTGGCTTCACCGCGTATAGGAAGGACAGAGACCCTGTACTGAGCGGTAAGCAACGTGGGGGGGGAGTTTGTGCCTTGATCAACAACAACTGGTGCAAAGATGTTAAAATCCTAGATAGTCACTGCTCACCAGACCTTGAACTTTTAATCATAGCCTGCCGTCCTTTCTACCTACCACGCGACTTCAGCATTGTGATTGTAGCCGTTGTTTACATTCATCCTGGAGCTAATAAGGACACAGCTATGAGGGAATTACACCAGGCGATCAGTGCACAAGAAAATCGCCACCCGGACTGCGCAGTCATCTGCCTAGGCGACTTCAACCGGACAGACTTAAAAAAGGTCTTTCCCAAATTCCACCAGCATGTCGCCTGCAGTACCCGTGGTGACAATATTCTTGACCACTGCTACACGCCCTTCAAGGATGGATACAAAGCTCTCCGACGCCCACCGCTAGGAAGCTCTGACCACGACGCCATCCAGCTGCTACCTGCCTACAAACAGAGGCTAAAAAGGGAGCCGGTCGTTGAGAAGGAAATCCGAATCTGGTCTGAGGACACAGACGCTATGCTACAATCCTGCTTCTACCAGACTGACTGGGGGATGTTTAAGAACGCCGCTGGGAATAACATCAACGAACTCTCAGACTCAGTCACTGGCTTTATCAGTAAGTGCATAGATGACATAGTCCCAAAAAAGACAGTTCGGATCTATCCCAATCAGAAACCATGGATGGACAGCGGAGTACGTGCACATCTGCATGAACGGGATGCTGGTTTCAAATCTGGCGACGTGGAAACGCGCAACACGACGCGCGCGGCCCTAAACAGCGCCATCAGGAAGGCGAAAAAGGCCTACACAAAAAAGATGCAAGACAAACTCAGCAATGGCGACATCAGGAGCACATGGCAGGCGGTACACACCTTGACAGACTGCAAAACAAGAACCAGAAGCGAGGTGAACCCGCCTGCCTGCCTCCCCAACGAACTGAACACTTTCTACGGCCGGTTTGAGATCAGCTCCAACCGCGGCAGCCAAGCGGGGCCATCAGCAGCACCAGCAGAGGAGAACCCTCTAACCATCTCGGAGAGAGAAGTGCGTACAGCCTTCACACGGGTCAACATCCACAAGGCAGCCGGACCTGATGGGATTCCAGGCCGGGTCCTTAAGACATGTGCAGACCAGCTGGCGGGTGTCTTCGCTGACATCTTTAACCTCTCCCTCTCCCTGGCTGTGGTCCCTGCAGGGTTCAAAATGTCAACTGGATACAGGACTTCTTGTCCAACCGACATCAGGTGGTGAGAATGGGCAGCATCACATCCGACCCCCTGACCCTCAACACCGGAGCACCCCAGGGATGCGTGCTGAGCCCTCTCCTCTACTCCCTGTACACGTATGACTGCATAGCCACACATGTCTCCAACACCATCATAAAGTACGCGGACGACACGACAGTGATAGGCCGAATCGTCAACAACGACGAGTCTGACTACAGAGAGGAGATCAAATCACTAGCACGCTGGTGCCGGGAGAACAACCTCTCTCTTAACGTCGACAAGACCAAAGAACTGATCGTGGACTTCAGGAGGCCGCGGAGAGACCATGCGCCCATCCTCATCGACGGTGCTGCAGTGGAAAGGGTCAGCGAGTTCAAGTTCCTCGGAGTACACATCGAGGAGGACCTCAAATGGGAGACGCACTCCACACACGTGAGGAAAAAGGCTCAGCAGCGACTGTACTGGCTCCGCCGCCTGAAGAAGCTCGGAGTAGGACGTCGCATCCTCAGGCTGTACTACAACAGTTCTGTTGAAGGCATCCTAACAGGCTGTGTCACGGCCTGGTACGGGAACTGCACTGCCCGAGAAAAGATCAGCCTACAACGAGTAGTGCGATCGGCAGAGCGGATAATGGGAATCGAGCTCCCAGCGCTCCAGGAACTGTACAAAAAGCGGTGCGTGGTCAAAGCCAAGCGCATCATCAAGGACAAGCACCACCCAAGTCACAGACTGTTCAACCCCCTACAACGACCGCGACCGGGCAAGGGGCTCTACCGCAGTATCAAGAGTTCCACCACCAGGTACTGGTGTAGTTTCAATCCGGCTGCTGTCAGAATGCTGAATGGGGCATAAGCCTGAATGAGGCATAGGCCTTGTTCAGCAGCCTGACAACAGGCAGCGCAGACTTTTCTGGCTCTTCCTGAACACACCTGTGGATTATACCAGGGACAATGACTTGGACTTTAGCCCCCCCTCGGACACACCTGTGGACTACACCAGGTACAAATGACTTTTTGTTGCACTCCCTCATGGAGCTACTTGCGGATTATACTAGGGTCAGTCCACTCTAGGTGGACACGCACTGACCTTTTGCACCTTAATCCCTTGTATAACGCACTGACTTTTTTTTGGTCTTTTTTATTGTGCTCCTTTTCCTCTAAGCACCTTAACGTCCATTGTCTATCATGCACAGTATAAGTATAACATGCACAGTATACAATACATTGCTGCTATGCTCAGGCACCTTAGTTTAGTTTTTTTTTAGTTTTTATTATCTCAGGTAATTTGTAAATATGTAGATAACTTGTCTGGCCTTCTGTTGCTCTCTTGTTTTGATCTCCTTCCCACTTACCCCCCACCCTCTTCTTCTCCCCCCCCCCTCTTCTTTCTATGGAAACTAACGTTGCGATGGGAACGATGTACAAAAAAGAATTTCACCCACTTTTTTACCTTGTAAACCTGTGATGTGACAATAAAACTGATTCTAATTCTGATTCTGACAACATGTTGTTTTCTTTCGGGTCAGGTGTCACACAATTGCCCTATTTGGGTTCAAAAAGGTGACTGTAGCTGAAAAGTGACACTTTTGCATGTCTGAAATATTTGATCATTTCACAAAAAAATATTTACAATGATTACACTTGATTTGAAATACAATATTTTTACATATCAAATATATGGAAAGGCGAACATAATCAAAAATAAAACCAACTGATTGTTCTTTCCCAGCTAAAACTATTTAAATTTTCACTTTTCTTTGTGGACAGATATTTACAGTTCCTTAAAGGGGAATTTTGGACTAAAGTTTTCTTACCTTTTCTATGACGTTATGATATCTTAGGATGAATGGTACAGTAGAAAAATTTCATAACTCCACCCCTGAGCCGCCACAGCTTAAAAGGTGCGCGGATAGGCCTTAGGTTAGATCACATATTTTAACAGCTTTTTTTTTTCTTTTTTTTTGTGAGATCTGACGTTCATAGTGACAAAACACTGTCCCCCCCCCAAAAAAAAAAAAAAAAAAAACAGAAGTCTCGCTAGACGAGATTGAAATCTCGAGATTTCAATCTCGTCTAGCGAGACTTCTGTTTTTTTTTTTTTTTTTCTTTTTGGTTGCATAGTGTTCTGTCACTATGAACGTCAGATCTCACAAAAAATAAATTAAAAAAAAGCTGTTAAAATATGTGATCTAACCTAAGGCCTATCCGCGCACCTTTTAAGCTGTGGTGGCTCAGGGGTGGAGTTATGAAAAATTTCTATTGTACCATTCATCCTAAGATATCATAACGTCATAGAAAAGGTAAGAAAACTTTAGTCCAAAATTCTCCTTTAACTGTAACTTCATTTCCCGCTTGGACTTTCTGTCTGGGGTTGTAAGGCAGGATAGCTTACCAATTATAATGTTCACATAAGGATTTAATTTATTCTCATGTGGGAGGCTGTGGCTTGAGTAAAACAATATGAAGAAAAATTATTATACAAGTTAACACACCAATGTGTTAGGAGAAAACACTATTGTCAAAATCAATCTCTAACTCTGAGCGCCCTAAATGGTGGAATCTATATTAGGGCATTAATTAGAAGTAAACACACGTATTTCTGGACTGATTTTCGACACTAAACACTGTAATCATACAAAATCAAATACTGTAAACAAAGCTAGTAATATCATCTATGTAGCTAAGTTGCAAAGAGTTTTTTTTTTTTTTTTTTACGTTTTGTTTATTCGGTTTTTTTCTTTTACATACTCATATGTAGTACAGACATTTACTGAAGCAAATAGGCAAATAGACAGAGTATCTCCAAACAGTGATGAAAATAATTAACAGGATAGGCTAATATCAGGAAGAAAAGTGATAAATTGAGTAAGATATAAACAACATCAAAACAAAACAAAAACAAACAGACAACACTCACAAAAGAAAACAACAACAGACAACAAAACAAATACACAACGTAAAATCTCTGCAAAGAAAATATTTAAGGTGCACAAACATACATAATGAAAGTGTTAGTAGGTCATAGTAACGGTGGGCAAGCGTCACCAGAGGAGAAAACTTCACAGTGCATTGTGGTCCCTTTTTACTGTTCTGATCAGAAATGCCAAATTGTCACTAAATATACAGTGCAATGTGGGAGATATTGGGTGCCCTCCAAAGTATTCGAAAGTTGACTTGGCTGATGCATGTTGTACACACTAAACGTACAATTGTGAGGTATTTGTACTTTACTTTTGAGTATTTCCAATTTAATCTCATAGGCAAATATTGTACTTTTACTGCACTACAATTATTTGAAAACTTTAGTTACTAGTTACTTTGTAGATTTACAAAAACATACATTAACCACTTCAGCCCTGTATACATTTCGGCCATTTAAAAAATGCCGAAATGCATCGCATCGCGTGCATGCGTCGTGATGATGCATTGTGAGCTTGTAGATCTGCTATTTTCAATTGATTTGTATACATTTTAAAACTAGTAATTTCGCATAATGAGTACTTTTGGTACTTTAAGTACATTTTGATGTCAATACTTTTATACTTTTACTCAAGTACATTTTGAATTCCGGACTTTTACTTGTAACAGAGTATTTCTACATTGCAGTAGATACTTTTACTTAAGTAAAACATTTGAGTACTTTTTCCACCACTGCTAAACAGAACTATAGATTATTAGAATGCAACATTTTTGATGCAACATTTGCATCCTTGTTGCCTTGGTGAATAGGAACCAGAGCTGTGGTGGTGTTGTAGTTGCAGAGCCTACATGAGGCAGCGTGGTGGTTTTATCTGTGACAATATTGCACAGTGCAGGGCCCTTCTGGTTGTTGTGTCCCAACAAGGTGGAGAGAGCTCTGACAATGCAGGGAAAAGAAAATTGAGAAAGAGTCATCAAAAGAAAGGACGAGAAAAATATAAAGGACATGTTGTATGTTGGCAAGTAGTTCATAGTTCATAACACTATAGAGATGTGAGGTTACACTGTGGGATTGTATATTAATTCAGATTTATATGCTATGTTTCGTCCATATACGTGATGGGGTTTATACGTTCATGAGCCTTTAATACTACTTAAGCCCTATTGTAATTCTTTTCACAAATAGTGAAAATAGTGGATCTACACTACAGTAAAAGTTGCAATGCAAGCTTGTATTTCTGCTATTTTCCCAAAATGCTGACAAACATAATTGCAGACATTATGTAGAATTGTACATTCTTGCACATATTATATACATTAAATGTGCACATATAGGAAATATGCAATACATAAGGTACACATGCTATATTTCTTTCCAATTTGTTGCTAAATATGTTCCCTCACAGCTTAATACTTGGAGAGAACACAAGGTCACCTTGAACAAGAACCAAATTGTGGTATGATCTCAGCTTTAAGAGGATTTACTGTGTGTATATATGCAATTAAGAAATCTACCAAGAGATACAAAAATATGTGTGAAATTGCAATGCTTCATTGACCGGGGTCCCCCAGGGCTATGTCTTTGGTCCACTCTTTTTCCCCCTCTTCTCCAAGTCTCTTTGCCGAAAATAGCCAATTTACAAGCTCACAACAAGTCACAACGCGCTTGTAGATCATCTATTTTCACTGCATGTTCGCCTATTGTGACATGTACAGAATAGGTTACTCACAGGTTTGGGCAGTGGGGTCAGGAGGCTGAAGTCATACTTGAAGAGGATCATGGACACAAACATGTGAAGCTCCACTATGGCGTACCACCTGTAACCATGACAACAAGAGCAAGAGGCATTATGACCCCCTTCGTGTTTGGCATTAACTTGGTGATCAGGTACATAATTTAGTTAAATCCTGAGTGCTGCAATGCATAACTTTCATGTCCAGCCCACGATTCGAACCCGGCCCCCCGCGTGGGCACCAAAATGTCTACTGTTTGAGCAAAGAATAAATTGCATTTTGACTTTGATGCAACTCCTTTCAACAAGTAGTTGTCCTACTTGACCACACGTACATGTTTCAATAGAAGAGCAGGTAGATCTACAAACACTGCAGTTGAGTTAGTTATATTGTATTAACATACTCTACCATACAGCTTGGCCAAAATAACCTTTTATTCACCCCAAAAAGTTATGGATTCCATCTTTACAAAATGGATGCACTGAGGATTTTACTGTGTAGAGTTAAACAAGACGCGCGAACGCGGGAAGCGAACGCAGCCCTATTATTTTTTTGTCTTTTTTAAATTGTTATGTTTTGTATTTATTTATTTCACCGTGATGGGGAGAGCGTAGAGAGAAAGTCACGTGACTGGCTCCGCCTCGTATTGAAGTTAATGGGGGGATATGGTTCTCCTATGCACGGAGTTTCGGAGTTCCTAGTCATCTATGCACGGAATTGCCGTTTGTCAATCCGTGCTATTTCACCGTGTTTGGGGGGTGATCGGGTTGGTTTCATAGTAAGCTCCACTCTGAGATCTGTCAGCAGCCAATGAGAGCGTGAGTCAAATGGGGGCGCGGCTGCACACATGCAGTGCACACAGAGCCACGCACAGAGCCACACACAGAGCCACACACACACAAGCCGAGCACGGTTTCATAGTAAGCTCCACTTGGGCGCGCAGGGGGCGCGGCTGCACACAGGCAGTGCACACAGAGCCACACACAGAGCCACACACAGAGCCACACACAGAGCCACACACACACAAGCCGAGCACGGTTTCATAGTAAGCGCCACTTGGGCACCTATTTTTGGCACTGCTATACCCACACCCGTTGCCCATTACCCGTGAATTTCTGCCCATTACCCATGAAATACGAATAAGGGAGCTGGCACTGTCCCTAAACACTATTTTGCGGCCGCTATACCCGCTATTCATTATGCCGACGGCCAGGGTGCGCAGCGGCACAACATTCGAGGTCTCTCTCTCACCTAATTCTCAACAAATCTCTGTGATTCTAATTTTCCTATAATCAGCAGAAGTGAGAGTGTGAATTCCTTGTGTCAATTGTGTTTATATAAGATGATAGTCTATTCAAAGAAGACAATTTGTGTGGTGCGCAATGCAATGCTCTCCAAATTACACAGGTCAGTTTTATTCATCGATTACGCAGGAAATAATGAACTGATTACAAAATATAAAATTATCTCTAATCAGTAACATGTAGGTGATACGTATGTCTATTAAATGTGGTTTTATTGAAATGTAATCAAAGGCTAGAGCTCAGAAAGCAAACGTAGGGTGTATGATGTCCATCTTAAATCCCCACAGAGCGGCTGCAGCAAGAGGAGCTGTGTTGCCAGAATTTGCGAGAGGAATAAGCAACCAGGTCTATGAAAAAACAAGCCCAAAAGAAGCGACTATAATAGGCCACATGAGCACTTCAAACCTATATATGTCGGCCATTAAACAATGTGCATATTTATATATGTTGGCTATTTGAAGATAGCCGATCTAGAAGGTCAAAACAGCAACTACCATTATTTACAAGCAACTTTACAAAAAAACTAGCCCAATGTGGCTTGTAATAAGCAGACCTGGCAACAATGCAGACAGGGCAAAAGGAGAGCATAAGATTGCATTGGGGATAATGACTTGCGCAGTTTTCTCTTAAAGGTAATGGCATCTGGCACGGTGATTGGTTTTATTATTGTAACACCCAAACCACACATATGCATAATGTAACGGGTAGTACAAGTGTTTTGCGGGTAAGACAGGTGTCCCAAAAAAGCAACTTTTGCGGGGAACGCCCCTTGCGCAGTCCTAAATGCCAAATTAGTGGGTTTAGCCAGTTCGGACCTTTTTAGGGCCCATTATGCTAAATCCCAGTTCCCCCATAGTAGTACCTGCTGATGACCCCTATGGATTTGTCTTAGGGAGGGTGTAGACAACCATGAGTCTCCTCCCATACAAGTGGTGATGTTACCAACGGCAACGTCTCACATGACCGTGAGGGTTTCACTGGGAGAGCGTAACGCATGTAGAGGAACATGCTATGGAGTCGCTAGTGCAGCGCCAGCACCCTCCCTAAACGGCTTCCCAACCGTGAACACAGCCAAT